>NC_059091.1:22961202-23228702 GCF_020497125.1 Mauremys mutica
ACGCCTGCCAACCTGGCCTCCGCCCCTCAGCACAGACCGGCTGGGCCGGCCCAAGGGAGACCTGCTACACGGAGCGGGGCAGGGGCTCACCAGGGGGTGCTCGCCCCTTGCAGTCAGCGCATACCCCCCCCCGTGGCACTAGGGGGTGCTGTGCAGCAGGGGGCGCTCTCCCCTTGCAGTCAGCGCATACCCCCCCCGTGGCACTAGGGGGTGCTGTGCAGCAGGGGACGCTCACCCCTTGCAGTCAGCACATACCCCCCCCGTGGCACTAGGGGGTGCTGTGCAGCAGGGGGCGCTCACCCCTTGCAGTCAGCACATACCCCCCCGTGGCACTAGGGGGTGCTGTGCAGCAGGGGGCGCTCACCCCTTGCAGTCAGCACATACCCCCCCGTGGCACTAGGGGGTGCTGTGCAGCAGGGGGCGCTCTCCCCTTGCAGTCAGCGCATACCCCCCCCGTGGCACTAGGGGGTGCTGTGCAGCATGGGCCGCTCACCCCTTGGTGTCTTCACATACCCCCCCCCCGTGGCACTAGGGGGTGCTGTGCAGCAGGGGGCGCTCACCCCTTGCAGTCAGCACATACCCCCCCGTGGCACTAGGGGGTGCTGTGCAGCAGGGGGCGCTCACCCCTTGCAGTCAGCACATACCCCCCCGTGGCACTAGGGGGTGCTGTGCAGCAGGGGGCGCTCTCCCCTTGCAGTCAGCGCATACCCCCCCGTGGCACTAGGGGGTGCTGTGCAGCAGGGGGCGCTCTCCCCTTGCAGTCAGTGCATAACCTCCCTGTGACACTAGGGGGTGCTGTGCAGCAGGGGGCGCTCACCCCTTGCAGTCAGCGCATACCCCCCCATGGCACTAGGGGGTGCTGTGCAGCAGGGGGCCCTCTCCCCTTGCAGTCAGCGCATACCCCCCTGTGGCACTAGAGGGTGCTGTGCAGCAGGGGGCGCTCTCCTCTTGCATACCCACCATGGGCACTAGGGGTTCCTCTCCCCTGGCGGTCAATGCTAACCGCCAACGCCCCAGCATGGCACTAGGGGGCGCTGTGGAGGTGAACCGGAGGGCCTGACGCTGCATGTCTTTGAAGCACATTTTGGGAGTGCTGGGGTGTGAACCCCGCTGTCCTGGCCTCACGCCAACTGGGCTAATTCCATTCTTCCTGTTCCCTGAAATTCCTGCCCGGGCTTCGAACTGGACCCAGGGTTATTCACTTCCTGTCCTCAGCTGTCGCGTGTGGTTGCCACGCTTCTGTCAACCAGTTGCTGTGCCGCGCCCCAGAGGTGGCTGCCTCTCAGTGCTGGGTGATAGGGCCCTGTAGGATGTGAGGTGGCGAATACCTTATTTGGTTCACTAGGCCTCAGCCCTCCAGGGATCTGCTCCAGGGCTGAGAGGGGGCCAGTCGCATGGGGCTGCTGGTGAAGGGGCCGGGGACTGCTGATTTATCCCTCACCAGGCCCGGTCCATATCCCACCCTTACAGCCCACCCTGTGCTGAGCCCCATTGTGGTGCGGGGGGGGCGGGGGACGGACGCAGCCATGCTCCCCGGTGCTGGAGTGGCTAACCCCGCACTGCCCGAGCAGGGAAGGGGAAGCTGGAAGCAGACGGTCACTGAGTCGCCTGTGAGTCACGGCAGCCGATAACACGTTCCGCCCTGGGAGCAGCCGAAATAGCCCCGGCCAACGCTCCCCCATGGAGTTTGTTTTCCATCCTGAGAGCGGGGGCAGGGGCGTATCTAATGCACCAGGTTCCCATTTGGGGGGCTGCAGGTTAGGCCTGAGGGGCTTTGGCAGAGCTGGGAGGAGAGGGCTGCGGGTCGGGAGTGAGGGGCACCAGCAGAGCTGGGGTGCGAGGAAGCCCAGAGGTGGGGTAGCAGGATGGGGTGGGGTGTAGCAATTTCTCTCCAGGCTGACGGACACGGTTTCTGCCTCAGCCAGGTTTTATTTTAATCTGTCCAGAGCCAAAGGGAACCAGCCCAGCCAGGATGGGCCACCGCTCCCTTCCCCCTACACCCCAGCCTGGCAAGCACAGAATCAGCTGGGGGGTGTCAAGGAACGGGACATGAGGCCTTTCCCCTCTAGGGGGTGCTGGCTCCAAATCAGTAGTGTGGGTGGAGCTGCTGGGTCTCTGCTTGGTCCCCTGTGGGACAGAGGTCCCATGTCACTAAAAATCCCCCAGCCCCAGGGCCATGCAGACCACAGGGACCAAGCCCCCACTTCACCCCAGCTCTGCAGAGCTCTGGCCCCCTGCAGGCAGGCAAAGCTGGAGTCCCCTGTACCCCAGAGCAGGGATCCTAATACAGAGACAATCCCCCGCCCCCCATTCTGCCAGTGGAGACGGGTGTTACAGGGAAACTCCCAGCACTGGGATCTCGGTTGGTGTTAGCCAGGGCACTGCTGTGGGGAAGCTCACAGCACCGGGATCTTGGTTGGTGTTAGCCAGGACACTGCTGTGGGGAAGCTCACAACACTGGGATCTCGGTTGGTGTTAGCCAGGGCACTGCTGTGGAGAAGCTCACAGCGCTGGGATCTCGGTCGGTATTAGCCAGGGCACTGCTGGGAGGAAGCTCACAACACTGGGATCTCGGTTGGTGTTAGCCAGGGCACTGCTGTGGGGAAGCTCACAGCGCCGGGGAGAGGAGGGCAGGGCAGTAACGGAGAATTGTCTCTACCAGCCGCGGTGGCCCACGCTGGTGTGTGAAGGGTTAACAGTGATGCGGTCTCCCGTGCTGTGCTGCCCTCCGGCGGCCGGCGCTCAGCACTACCCGTCTCTGCGCGGATCCTCGGGCTGCCCAACAGCGCCCCCTGCAGGGCTCCAAGGCTCCGCACCGGCCTGCGTGGGGCCGCAGCCGCCCACGGCCGCGCTGCGGGGGAAGTGAAAGGGGCGGGGGGTTATAGGGACCCCTGAATGCCCAGGATAAGGGGGAGGGGGTGTCTCTCTATCCAGTTGTGAGCTTCCCCGCAGCAGTGCCCTGGCTAACACCAGCCCAGATCCCACTGCTGTGAGCTTCCCCGCAGCAGTGCCCTGGCTAACACCACCTGCTTTTCCCATCTGTCAGTGCCAGCACACAGCATATTTGTAACCCGCTCCCATGCGCCTCCCCACCCCGCAGCCGCCACCCCCCGCTCCCTGCCCCTCTGTCCTTCGCAAACAGCCCTGGCGCCGGAGAACAGAACAGAGCCAAAGTGGGACTCAGAACACACCCCAGCCGCCACTGAGGAGCTGGACGAGGCTGCGAAGGGCCCGTCCCAGCCTGGTTCTGATTCATCTGCCGGGGAACTCCTGCAGTTCAGCTTCCCCAAAGCAGCTCCCTGGGGGAAGCCCCCCAATCTGGACCCTCCAGCTATGCAAATCAGAGGAGGTTGGGGAGTCCCAGGGCTGCCACTTCCCCAAAACCATCAGCCTCTCCTGGGAATCCTCCCCCCAAAGACCCCCCTGTGCTAGGCAAGTGTCGCTTGCCCCACCCTGACCCACGGTACTGCCCTCCCCCTTGGTCTCAGCAGGCTGTTCGGACCCACTGCTGTGGCTGCAGGCAATGGGGCCTTTGGTCTGTGGCGGGGCAGCGAGTGCCAGAACAATGCACCCACCTCTGGGGTGATGCGCAGTTGGGAAAATGGCCTAGGAGTGGGAGCTGTGAGGTAATGGGGGCAGTGCAGTGGGGCTGTGGGGTGCAGTGGGGGGTGCAGTGGGGGACACCCCTCTGGGAGGAGCTCCATCAGCTGTGTCCCTCACCCACCCATGGCCGATGTCAGGGCGCTGCCATGGGGCGCACGGTGCATCAGAAACACAGCTCCCCCCATGCCTGCTTGGAAACGTGGCTGGTTCTGCTGGCACCAAAGGGGAGCAGGAAGGGGAGGGGTGCTGGGGGCCTCCAGAGAAGCAGCCCCCCCCCCCCACGGTCGTGTCACTCTATTCTCCCCACAGCACCAGCCTCTTTTTGGCCTCCCCATTCCTGACCCTTGCTGTCTGGGGCAGTTTGCAAGGCATCTGGCGCCCCCTGGTGCTGCAATGAGCCCACAGCCCCCTGCACCAACAGGCTGTGAAGTGTCCACCCCCCTTCCGCCCCCCAGCCCCGTGCTTGGGCTACGAACTCCACACGGCAGCATGAGACCCTTGGGGTTTTGTCTACCCCTCACACTGATCCCGGGCTCTGACTCAGGTTCTGGCCACACACAAGTCAGCCCACGAGGATCCATCGAGCGCTCGGACCCTGGACCTAGGGCCCTGCTGGGGGGGGAGGGTGTCTCAGAGTGAGTCCTGCTTGACTCAGGGCCCAGCCCTGTTGTTACGCAGTGTGGATGCAGGTCGAGCCGCAGACCCGAGCCAGGGCTACGGAGTGTAGTGTGGACCTGTCAGCGCGGCTGTGAGACCCGGGGCCAGCAACTGGAAACCCAGGTTTACAATGTGGTGCGGACGCACCCTTAGGGGCTGGGAGTGTCGGTGGGGGGTATTGTCCGGGGGTGGGGTGGGGATGATAACAACCCAAATGCTTCCTCTAATGCTCATTGCTGGGTATGAGATTCTTTGGATTCTGCAAAGGTGAGAGAGAGAGAGAGAGAGAGAGAGATAATGTGTGTAGGACTCCATGTCTCGTTGGCAGCTGGTATCAAGCTGAGTGCCCCAGAGGTCGGTCCTGGGGCCGGTTTTGTTCAATATCTTCATTAATGATCTGGAGGGTGGCGTGGGCTGCACCCTCAGCAAGTTCACAGAAGACACTAAACTGGGAGGAGTGGTAGATACGCTGGAGGGCAGGGATAGGGTCCAGAGGGACCTAGACAAATTGGAGGATTGGGCCAAAAGAAATCTGATGAGGTTCAACAAGGACAAGTGCAGAGTCCTGCACTTAGGACGGAAGAATCCCAGGCACGGCTACAGACTAGGGACCGAGTGGCCAAGCAGCAGTTCTGCAGAAAAGGACCTGGGGGTTACAGTGGACGAGAAGCTGGATAGGAGTCAGCAGTGGGCCCTTGTTGCCAAGGAGGCTAACGGCATATTGGGCTGTATAAGTAGGGGCATTGCCAGCAGATCGAGGGACGTGATCATTCCCCTTTATTCGACATTGGTGAGGCCTCATCTGGAGTACTGTGTCCAGTTTTAGGCCCCGCACTACAAAAAGGATGTGGAAAAATTGCAAAGAGTCCAGCGGAGGGCAACAAAAATGATTAGGGGGCTGGAGCACATGACTTATGAGGAGAGGCTGAGGGAACTGGGCTGGTTTAGTCTGCAGAAGAGAAGAATGAGGAGGGATTTGATAGCTGCTTTCAACTACCTGAAGGGGGTTCCAAAGAGGATGGAGCTCGACTGTTCTCAGTGGTGGCAGATGACAGAACAAGGAGCAATGGGCTCAAGTTGCAGAGGGGGAGGTCTAGGCTGGATATTAGGAAACACTATCTCACGAGGAGGGTGGGGAAGCACTGGGATGGGTTCCCTAGGGAGGTGGTGGACTCTCCTTCCTTGGAGGTTTTTAAGGTCAGGCTTGACAAAGCCCTGGCTGGGATGATTTAGTTGGGTTTGGTCCTGCTTTGAGCAGGGGGTGGGACCAGATTCCTCCTGAGCTCCCTTCCAACCCTGAGATTCTGTGATTCCATGATAAACAGTCCCCTCTAATGGCCAGCAAAGAGACCATAGAGAACAACCCTCCCCGTCCCTAGAAGGTCCTTTCGCCATAGAGACGCCCAGTCCAGCGCTATGCTAGAGCGCCGCCTGCCCGGGCTAAAGATGTCGGCTGTGGGCGGAGGAGATGACGTGTGCCAGGCGGGGTCGCTCTAGGCGGGGAGGGTCCTGGTGTCTATGGTGCTGGCGGACCGAGGCGCTCGGCGGCCGGATCGTGCCTGGCCCCGGGGGGCGGCCGGAGCCATGAGCGTGGACAAGGCGGAGCTGTGCGGCTCCCTGCTCACCTGGGTGAGGGCGGGGCTGGGGGGGAGGGTGCTGCCCCAGGCTGTGGCAGGACCCTTGGGTGGGGGAGGGAGGGAGGGTGTTGGCCCCAGGCTGTGGGGGGACCCCCGGGTGCAGGGGGAGGGTGTTGGCCCCAGGCTGTGGCAGGACCCCTGGGTGGTGCGGGGAGGAGGGTGTTGCCCCCAGGCTGGGGGGGGACCCCTGGGTGGTGTGGGGAGGAGGGTGTTGCCCCCAGGCTGTGGCAGGACCCCTGGGTGGTGCGGGGAGGAGGGTGTTGCCCCCAGGCTGGGGGGGACCCCTGGGTGGTGCAGGGGGAGGGTGTTGCCCCCAGGCTGTGGCAGGACCCTTGGGTGGGGGAGGGAGGGTGTTGCCCCCAGGCTGTGGGGGGGTGAGGTGACTGGGCTGTGGGGGTGGGGAATAGGAGCTGGGAATGGGGGGCTGCCCATGGTTATGGCTGTGCCCTCTCCATCAGTCGGGGGCTAACCCTGGGCAGTTCCACCCCCCATCCCCCCCTTTTTGCCTGCCTACGGGGCTGTACTGGCTGGGTCCCCTCCAGCCCCCTGCTCTCTGCTATGGCCAATGGCCTCCTACGCGGCCCCCTCTTGTGCACACGTTAATAGCCCTGTTTCCCCCCCTCAATCCACCCTGCCCCTCTGAGTGTCACAGCCAAGTTCCAGTCCTGGGGGGAGCCCCCCCGTGTAGGTTGAGGGGGGAGTCTGTATGCTCACCCCCCCCCCCAATCCCTCCAGACCCAGACATCCCATCCCTCCCGTAGAGCCCTAGTGCAACCCGGGGAGCGCAGCGGGTTAGGAAGCCGCTGTTGGGGCAGATCTGGGACGGCAGGTGTCTGAGAGGGTTGTGGGGTGGGGTGAACAGGCCAACAACTGACCCCTCCCGTCCCACCCCCTTGTGGGCGGAACTCAGCACAGGGCTGCAGGAAGAAGACACCATGGTGCTGTGAGCTTCCCCCGCAGCGGTGTCCTGGCTAATACCTCTGGTGGCAAGACAAGCAGGGTGACTTGTACCAGAGAGGGATGGGGCTCAGACGACCCAGCCTGACCATGATTAAGCCGGTCCCGTGTCTCTGCCCGGCCCTGCCAGGGAGGATTATGGAGCTGGGAGCTCAAAGCTGCCCCGGTCAAGTACTGTGTTTTGGGAAAACCCGGCCAGACCTGCTCGGGGTGCTGGGAGCTCATGGCTGAGCTCCTTGTTGCAGGGGAGATCCGGCCACGGGGACTCTGCCACCTGGGGCTTGTGTGTTCTGCGCTTCTCCCCCACCTTGGAGTCACGGATCCATGGGTCAGGGCAGTACTTTTAAAGGGTCCCTTGGCGCGCCCCTGTCAGCAGGCCAGGCCCCCAAGGGGTCCCACGCTTCCTTCAGGGCGTGCCCCGGGGCCTTCCCGGCTCCGAGACGGAGCCCCTGGGCTGCAGCCCTCCTGCTTCGCCCCCTTGTCTGCCTCCTGCAGACCTGTGCCGGGTTCACACCTTCCACCTGCCAGTTCAGTCGTTTACCGGATCCTCCCCTGAGCTGGGGCGGCTCCAGCCAGACCTTTCCTGACCCACTGGTACCGTCGTGGGCAGTTACGCAGCACTAATGCCTCCGGCTCTGCCCTGAGAGCAGCCTTATAACACCCCTCCCCAGTAGCACGCCCTGCGCGAGCCAGTCACTGCCCTGCACCTCGGTCATAAAACCACTGCAGAAACATCCCGTCCATGGTTAGCTCCTCGGCGCAGGGGGGTCTGCTCCTGGCGGTGTGCTAGGAGCTGTACACATCACGCCCTGATCTCGGCCAGTCCGTAGGCCCCGCTGTAATAACCCCGTTAACTAATGACTGCACCGCAGTCGCAGGGCAGCTAATTTACCTGGGCCTGGGGGGAGTCTTGCTGTAGTGCTAGGTTGGGGAATGGGGTATGACACCCCCTAGAGGGCGGGGGACTGGCTGGCTCAGGGGGTGGGGAATGGGGGCGCTGATCCAGCCCCAGGGTGAGGGGGCCGGCTGGCTCAGGGGGTCTGGCATGGGACACGGGGGCTTCCCCCTCCGGGGCATTGATTCTGAGCTGTTGGGGGTGGTGACACGACAGAAAATCCCTCCAGCTGATCACCGCTCAGTGGCCCCTCTATGAAACGAGTTGCTGGGTCTCAGCCGGTCTCCCCCAGGCTGAGGACCCCCCAGCATGGCTGAAGTTCATGGGGGCGGGAGCTGCATAGGTCACCGTTGTGAGGCCGTGGGGGCACCAGAGACCCTGGGCTGGAGGAGTGGGGGGGGGTCCTCTGGGGATGGGCAGGGTGTGGGGGCAGGGGGGAAGGGGAGCCATTCATAGTACTCGAGCCTGCAAGGGACGGTTAGATGCCTCCTGCCTTGTTTGGAGGGTTGCGGAGGGGGGGGGAGGCTGGAAGTTAGATCCCTCCAGCACCCCCCCCCCAAAGCGGGAGGGGGCTCAGGGAAGCATCTGGAACAGGTGGCTAGAAACTGAAGCTGGGTCCCAGGCCGGAGTGGGGTCTCTCTAGGGGGCTGGGGGTAGGTTTAAGGGGGACCCTGCCGCATGCAGAGGCGCTGGCTGGAGCGAGCGTCCTGTCGCCGCCCTGAGGTGAAATCCTACTCGGCTGGGGGGGTAGCGGCTGGTTCCTTCTTGGGTTGGGGGGCAGGGGGGCGGGTGGAGGGGAGGGTTTCAGCGCCTGGGTTAATGGGGGGATGGCTGGTCCCATCCCTCGGCCCAGCGTAACTCTGGGCCTGCGGCCCCAGCAGGAACCTCCTTGCCTGTGCTGCGTGCCGGAGAGGGGGGGTCTGTGCCCCCGCGGCCGGGAAGGCCGGTTCTGGGGGGTAGGATGTGGGCGCGACCGGCCCGCGGGGAGGGTGAGCGACTAGGGTCTGGATGCGTCTCTGGGTGACACCTGAGCCTGGCTATGGGGCCTTCCCCCTCTAGGGGGTGGGGGAGTTCCTTGTGTCTCCCCGAACCGTCAGCCCCATAGACTGCTCCTGCTCTGGGGTGTTCCCTGGTGGGTGGGGCTGCGTGACAAGGTCCTGCCTTGGCTAACAGCTGGCTCTAGCAGTATGAATCCAGAGGTCCCAGGTTCAATCCTCAGTGGCGGCCGCTCGCCCGGCGTGCGGGGTTACCCCTGCTGGGTCTCGGGGTGGCTTTTCCTGTCCCCCCAAATCTCGTTCATTCCTCGCTGAGCCGCCTCCTGTTCTCCCCCCCCCCCAGCTGCAGACCTTCGGGGTCCCCTCTCCGTGCCGTACCTACCAGGATCTGACCAGCGGGGTCCCCATTGCCCAGGTCCTGCACAGGATGTAAGTACCGGCCTGCGGCCCCCAGAGACGGGCTAGAATGGGTGGCAGGGCTGACGGGGGGGCTGCCCTGGTGGGGGTGGGGGCTAGACTGCGGCTCATCCCTCTCTGACCAGACCCGGAGGCGACTGGGCTTGGATCTCTGGTGCTTTGGTCTTCTGGGGCGGGGGGGGGGGGAAGGATTTTGGAGCAAGGGGCCTCTAGGGAAGACAGTGGAGCCGACGGGAAGCCCCCACCCCCTGCCCCTTGTCCCAGCAAGATTCCAGATCCCTGCCTGCGGCCGGCCCGCCCTGGGTGTGGGAGGCCAGCAGGGAAACCAGATCCTGCCCCAAGGTGGCAGCTGCTCCAGTCGGGCCAGGAATTCCCCCCCACCCCATTCTGTGCCCCCCCCCATTCCACCCTGCCCTGTCCCCTCCTCCCTTTCAGAGACTCCTCTTGGTTCAACGAGACCTGGCTGCTGCGGATCAAAGACGACACCAGCGACAACTGGAGGCTCAAGGTAACCGGCTCCCGTAAAATGGGGAGGGGGGGAGAGTTTTAAACCATTTCTTCAGCCCCCCCCACACACCCCCAATTGCGAAGGCCCTGGCATCCTCTCAAGCAGGGCCGGGTGTGGACAGTCCCAGTCTGTTCACGTTTCCCTGGGACTGTAGGATCTGGGGGGCAGGAGGTTGCCATGGGGTGGAGGAGCTGAGGCCTCTCCCCACTCTGCAACTTTCCAGCTGGCTGGTCCCATCCTCTTTGGGGGCTTGGCCCCCCCCGGGCCGGGCGCCCGCCCTGCAGCCCCCCCCCGGGCCGGGCGCCCGCCCTGCAGCCCCCCCCCGGGCCGGGCGCCCGCCCTGCAGCCCCCCCCCGGGCCGGGCGCCCGCCCTGCAGCCCCCCCCCGGGCCGGGCGCCCGCCCTGCAGCGCCCCCCCGGGCCGGGCGGTGGGTTCTCAGCCCTGCCCCCAGGGAGATCAGCGTCAGCCCAGGTGGGGGTGGGGGGGTCCTGTCTGGGTCCGGGGCGGGCGGCAGTAAAACCCGGCAACGCTCTCTTCCAGGTGAGCAACCTGAAAAAGGTCCTGCAGAGCGTGCTGGAGTACTGCCAAGATGTGAGTGGGCCCGTCCCCGGAGAGGGAAGCGGGGTGGCGGCTATTAGGTGTCCTACGGTAGCACCTCATGGGCCCCAGCTGAGATCAGCCCCCTACCCTGCAGAGCTCATGGGCTAGAGTCCCCCAGGATGGGAGGGGAAACTGAGGCACACGGACAGCAACTTGCCCAAGGTCCGTGGCAGAGCTGGGACTAGAACCCGGGTGTCCTGATTCCTAGCCTAAGCTCTGTGCACTAGACCACGCTGCCCTTTCTGGGGGGGTGGGCGGGAGGTGGCCCCGTTCCGACGACCCCTGGATGGTGCCCTCGCTCTCCCTGCATGTCACCCCAGTCCGGTGGGTCTGTGCACCAACCCCCTCGGGCGCCAGCTCGAGCAGGTAGGGAGGAGGGGCAGGGGGTGTCTCTGGGCCCCCCCGCTGCCTCCCCAGAACCCTCCATCTCTCCCCCAGGTCTTGGGTCACCAGATCTCAGAGCGCCACCTGCCCGACGTCAACCTGATCGGGGAGTTCTCGGACACCTCGGAGCTGGGGAAGCTGCTGCAGCTGGTGCTGGGCTGTGCCATCAGCTGTGAGAAGAAGCAAGGTGTGAGCCTGGGGGGCCGGGGGGCTCGGCTCAGTGCGGGGGAGAGGCAGGTGGTTACTCCCTGCCCGGGGGTGGGGTCTCTCCATGGGCTCTGTTGCATGGGATTTTTGGAAGGTGCCATTCTGGGGTCCCCAAAAAGCGTGGCTAGTGCAGGGGAGGGGATTGAATCCCAGCTCCCCCCCCCCCCAAAAATCCATCCTCCCCTCCCTGCAGCACAGGGATCCCTCTGTGGAATGACCCTGGGGGCTGCTGCTCTGTTCCTCAGCCCCACGGCGCCTGGCACAGAGGCCTCTGATGATGGCGTCTGTGCCTTGTGGGTTGGGTGCCCATGCTGCATGGGTGGGGGGCTGGCATCGTGCCCCCGGGATGGGGGTCGGCCCCCATGCTGTGCAGGGGGAGGGGGGTTCATGCTGGAGGGAGGGGCAGGCGTTGGGGGGGCAGGCGGAAGAGGGGCAGGGACTCAGCGGCTGCCCTCCCTCCGTCCCAGAGCACATCCAGCAGATCATGACCTTGGAGGAATCCGTCCAGCACGTGGTTATGGCGGCCATTCAGGAGGTGAGCTGGGGCCGGCTGGGGGGCGGGGGGGGGCACAGTGGGCTCTCTGGGGCCGGCTGGGTTGGCGGGGGAGAGGCACAGTGGGCTCTATGGGGCCGGCTTGGGGGTGGAGGGGGTTGTTTGCCTCTCTGGGGCTGGCGTTCATGGGAATGAGACTGATGCCATTGGTGCGCCTCACTCCCGACCCGCAGCCCTCCCGGCTCTGTGCTGGCCCATCTGCTTCCTGCCAGCCGCCTCCTGAACATCCGTAACCTTTTCTCTCCCGCAGCTGATGACCAAGGACCCATTGGACACGCTGGCCTCCGAGACGTACGGCAACTTCGATAGCCAGGTACCGTGCCTCGGTTTCCCCAGCCGTAAAAGAAGGGAGAATTCTGGGGCTGTGGCCGTGACTTGCCAGGAAGGGGGGTGTGGAGCGTCTCTGGCCCCAGGGCTCCTGATCCCCCGCGGGGTGGGAAAGGTGCCGTGCTGGGATCTGTCTGTGTGATCCCCCTTCTCTGACGTCGCCCCCTCTGTCCTGCAGTCCCGGAAGTACTATTTCCTCAGCGAGGACCTGGAGGAGCCGGACGACATGCGGCAGCGCTGCCAGGAACTGGAGCAGCAGGTGGGCTCCTCACCGGCTTGGCTCGGGGCTGGGGGCAGCCAGAGTTAATCTCGCCCGGCTCGGGCCTGTGGGGGGGTGACTAGCCGGCTTCCAAAGGACCCCGGGCAGCACAGCTGTGTCTCGGCCCAGCCCACAGCTGCTCTCTTGGCTCCAGAGTGTTGAGTCTCCAGCTCAAGCCGTGGGGGCTCCGGGCGTCCCCGGTTTGATCCCTGCTGCAGCAGCTGTCGTGTGGGTCCGAGGAACCCACCCACCCCCCTGATGGTCCCGTCTGTGCTCTCTGGGTGTCTCCTCTCTGGCTGGCTTGTGGTTGCAGTGTGTCCGCTCCGGGGCTGCGTGGTGTGTGGGCCTCTGCATCGCTCCCCTCCCGAGTGGTGTAGTTCTGCTGCGGGGTATGTTTTGGGGTGGGGTGGGGCGGGTTATCAGTCTGGCGTGGTGTAAACGGGATTTAGTCAGGACCCCTGTGTTCTCTGTACGGGCTGGGCCCTGTTGTGTTTGGTGCTGTACGTGCATTGAGCAGCTGTCCCTGCTCAATCTATGTAGCTGAGCAAAGGGTGGGGGGAATGGAAGGACTGCTCTTCCTGCTTCGGAGGGGGGAAACTGAGGCAGAGAGGAAGTGACTCCAATAGGGAGGCAGTAGCAGAGCCAGGAATCGAACCCAGGCCTTCTGGTCGGGGTGGGTTTCCGCTTCGGATGCCCATGTAGCAAGAGCTCCCCCTCCTTGTGGTGCGAAGCGCAACCGCCCACTCTCCATAAACCGCCCCCTTTGCTCCCGTAAGGTGCTAACGTAGCCCCGGAGACGTGGTTCCCCTGCGGGAAGGTGAGTTCGCCGTTCGCCCCCACCCCTCTCTCTACCCGCCCTGCGATAACAGAGCTACTGACAAAGCTGTGCAGCCCGTCGCGTTCGCTTCCCCTGCATGAGCATGTGTGTCGTGGAACTGCCGAATGCCAGCTGCTCGACACGGCCCTGGCACGGCTCGCTCACCTACTCACGTTCTGACAGCGCTTCTGGGCACATCTCTGTGCTCCAGACTGTGCCCCTCTCCGCAAAGCCTGGGGGGTCGACGTCTCTATAAGCGTATTGCTGAATTATGGGGGGGCTTCCAAGGAAGGGGCCTGGAATTATCTGAGGCCTGGGAAGTGTCTCTGTGGGAAGAGCGGGCTGCTGCTCCGTGATGAGATGCGGTAAGGGCGGGGCTGTGATAAATCTACTTTAAAATGACTGGGATAGAGGAGGGAGGTGGAGAGCGTCTGGTCTCCCTTCTCCGGCAGCACCGGAGCGATGGGATGCTCAGGTTTGAACTGACGGCCTTCCAGTTTCGCGGCTCAACAGAAAGATGCTCTCTCCCGGCCGTTGGCCTGTGGAACTCTCTGCCACAGGATGGCGTTGAGGCCGAGAGCCAGTCAGAAGAGGGGCCTGGATGCGTGTGTGTCTAGCAAGGGTAGCCGGAGTTAGACCAGACAGTGCCACTGCTCCCTAGCTGTAGACGACATCCAGTGTCTGGGCTTCACCTGTGCCGGGCAGCCTGCCATGTCCTCTGCCCTGGGCGTGACCCCCTGGAGAGCTGTGACCCTGCTGTAAAAGGGCGGGAGGGCCTTGATTTTTATATCCCTGCATCCCCCCCCCTGCATCCCTTCTTTTCACAGGGGTACAGCCCACCCCGCCTTGATTCAAAGACCTAACTCGGACGCCAGGCTCAGGGGAGCTCTGACCCCCTTGGCAGAGCCGGTAACGGGGAACCTTATCCTGCCCGGGGTTCCCTCCCCAGCTCTGAGTGGTCTCGGAGGAGCCCTTTCTGGAGCCCTGTTCACGCTAGTGCACAGAGCATGGGGTGGGGGGGAGCAGCTGGCTCTGGGACCCACCGAGTCCAAAGGTTGGGGTGCTGAGGGGGGCCGAGGGGTGTCTCCTGGTCCCTGCCTGTCCCCGCTACCCAGGGGTTCTGACTCCCTCTCCCGGCCCGCAGATCTCCATGCTGGTGGAAGAGAAGAACACCCTGAGCCTGGAGAACAAGACCCTGAAGGAGCAGAAGAACCGGCTGGAGTCAGATACCGGCAGCAAGAAACTGCTGCTGCTGCAGGCTCAGATCACGCAGCTGCAGGAGGAGACCTTCAGGTGGGGGCGGGGGGGAGTGGTGTCGAGGGGCCTACGTGGGAGCCAGGACTCCTGGGTTCGGTTCCCGGCTTCGGGGGGGTGGGGGGAGTGGGGCCTAGGGGTTAGAGCTGGGAGCCAGGACTCCTGGGTTCGCTTCCCGGCTTCGGGGGGAGTGGGGCCTAGGGGTTAGAGCTGGGAGCCAGGACTCCTGGGTTTGGTTCCTTGCTCTGGGGGGGAGTGGGGCCTAGGGGTTAGAGCTGGGAGCTAGGTTTGGGGTCTCAGCTGGGGCTGCTCACCCCGTGCAGGCTGGAGAGCGGGAAGGAGGACTTCCGCACGCGCTGTGAGGAGCTGGAGAGGGAGGTGCAGGAGCTGCAGCATCGGAACGAGGAGCTGAGCAGCCTGGCCGAGGAGGCTCAGGCCCTGAAGGACGAGATGGACGTGCTGAGGTGAGAGCCCTGGGTCTGATGGGATTCCCACCCCCACACCTGCCCAGCAGGTGGGTAACCACAGCACCCTAAGACTCGGGTGGGGGGTAACCCTCATGCCCCAGGGCAAGGGTCAGGCAGGAAGTCTCCCCCGTGTGGGATTCTGATGCAATCGCACTGGTTAAGGGCATGTTGTTCTCTCCTCTTTTCCTGCTCCCTGTGTGTGCACAGGGCACTCCACATTGAGGATAAGAGTCTACTACTGGTAGCTGCTGGAGGAACCCCTCTAGCTCCGGTGGGAGCAGCTGGGTTTCTGGTGCCAGGGAGTCTTAGCTGGATTCCCCGCTCAGCAGATGGGGCTAGAGGCGCGGCTGGGCTCCGTGCCCTCGGGTTGGGTTTGCTGGCCTTGGGCCCAGCAGCTGTTCAAACCACCCACGCTCTGGGTGTCCCTAAATCTCTGGGACAGGGGACGGAGCCCCTGAGAATGGCTCTGCTCTCCGTTCCCTCTAAAGCGTCCGGCGCCGGCCGTTGTCGGGAGACAGGCTACCGGGCTGGATGGGCCGTCGGTCTGACCCAGTGTGGCCGTTCTCCCTGGAGCGGAGAGCGTGTCGGGTCCTTACAGGACTCCTGGGTTCTGGTTCAGGGGGTTACAGCAGGGGGCTCAGCGTATGCTTCCCCCGGCCCACTCCCAATGCCCCGGTGATCTGCGGCAGCCGCAGAGGGGCTAGAACTTGCCTGTGCCCTGGGGGCCGGGCTGATGGCCTCCCGCCCCCGGCAGGCACTCCTCCGACAAGGTGGGCAAGCTGGAGGCCGCGGTGGACGCCTACAAGAAGAAGCTGGAGGACCTGGGCGACCTGCGGCGGCAGGTGCGGCTCCTGGAGGAGCGGAACACGGTCTACATGCAGCGCACCTGCGAGCTGGAGGAGGAGCTGCGCAAAGCCAACGCCGTCCGCTCCCAGCTGGAGACCCACAAGAGACAGGTGGGCGGCGGGGCTGGGGCTCCCCGGGCGGAGTGGGGCGGGGCCTGGCGTCTCCAGCAGAGGTTCTCCCCTTCCCCACTGCTCTGCGGGGTGCGGGGGGGGGGGGGTTTCCCTGATCTGCTGGCGTCCCATCCTGGGGGGCACCTAGGTCTGCGCCCAGGAGCAGCGGCCGCGGCGAATCCCGTCCCTGTCGCCCCACAGGTGCGCGAGCTGCACAGCAAACACTCCGAGGAGGCCTTGAAGGCCGAGAAGTGGCAGTTTGAGTTCAGGAACCTCAAGGAGAAGTTCGAGGCGCTAGTGAAGGAGAAGGAGGTGAGGCGGGAGCTAGTGGTTAAAGGGGGAGACCGGGAGGGGTGGGGGGGGTATCTGGGAGGGGAGTGGCACATAGTGGTTAGAGCCGACTGCCCGGGCGAGGCGAGTCCCGGGTTTGGGGGCGAGGCGAGTCCCGGGTTTGGGGGCGAGGCGAGTCCCGGGTTTGGGGGCGAGGCCATCCTGCTCTCCACCTGGGTGAAGGGTTCTGCTGACCCCTGGCTGCTCCCGCCCCGCAGCGTCTGATGGAGGAGCGACACTCCCTCCGCGAGGCCAACGAGGAGCTGAGATGCGCCCAAGTGCAGCAGACGTGCCTGAGCCAAGCAGGTGGGTGCAGCTGTGTTGGAATAGGAACCGTCTGGGGCTGTCTCTCCCCTTTCTCTCTCCCCGCTGTCCCAGGGACTCGCTGTAATTCAGAGCCCTTACGAACAGGCCCAGAGCTGGAGACGCAGCTACCAGCCCCGGGCTGATCTAACCTCAGGCAATTAGCTGAGATCAGGAATAACGCCAAGGACAGTCAAGGCCTTGATTAGAACCTGCGTTTCCCCCACGTGACTCAGCTCCACACCCTAGGCCAGGAATCTGCACCGCCAACAAGCCCAGAACAGCGTGTTTGTTTTTCTTCTTGGTTTTTTTTTTTTTTTTCCTTCCTCCTCGACTACAAGCTGCTTTGTCATCCACAAACTCTCAGCAGCTTTACGCTGGGCAGCTTGTCAGCTGATGGGAGGCGAGTGGTAACCAGCAGGGCACATCCACCTCGATTCGCTCCTTAGCACGGCCTGTTCCCGCTGGGAACGTTCCAAGTCCCCTTTCGTCGGCTGGGTGTGAGGCCCTGGAGCATGGAATTCGAGCCGGCTCCTTGTTGGAAGTGTCTGTTGTGGGGCCGGTCAAATTTTCTTGGGCTTTGGCTACACTTGCATTTCAAAGCGCTGCCGCGGCAGCGCTTTGAAGCGCTAAGTGTAATCAAAGCGCCAGCGCTGGGAGAAAACTCTCCCAGCGCTGTCCGTACTCCACTTCCCTGTGGGGAATAACGGACAGCGCTGGGAGCGCGGCTCCCAGCGCTGGGGCTTTGACCACACTGGCGCTTTGTAGCGCCGCAATTTGCAGCGCTGCAGAGGGTGTGTTTTCACACCCTGCTGCAGCGCTGCAAATTTGTAAGTGTAGCCAAGCCCTTGGTCACTTTTTTTTTTTTGGTGGAGAAAGGGGAGCTTGGGTGACACACACCTGCTTTCCGGGGGAAAATTGTGTATTTCAGTCAAAAGAGGCGGATTGGCTGTGCCACCGCCATGGTGCCTTGTGGGAGTTGAAGTTTGGTTTCCTCAGGTCCTCGTTCTCCTCTATGGGCTGAGCTCCTTGGTGGAACTACATTTCCCATGATGCACCTACCTGCCCTGTCACAGAGTGTAGGGGAGTCAGGCCCTGCACCCCCGGGCTCCCTGCCGATTCACCCGGACTCTCCGCCAGCCAGTAAAGCGGAAGGTTTATTTAGACGACAGGAACACAGTCCAGGACAGGGTCTTGCAGGCACAGATAACAGGATCCCCCCCCTGTTAGGTCCATCTTGGGGCCCCATAACCCCCCTCGGGGATCAGAGCCCTCTCTCTCTGCCTCCCCTCCTTTCCCCAGCCAACTCCAGTCTGCCCAGCCCCCTCCGGCCCCTCCCCTCTCCTCCGCTTCTTTCCCGGGCCAGGAGGTCACCTGACCCCTTTGTCTCCAACACCTTTAGATGCACCTTTGCAGGGAGGGGCCGGGCCATCAGTTGCTAGGCGACAGAGTGTCAGGCATTTGCTGCATGGCCTTTTGCTGCTAGATACTTAGGATCTGTCCCCAGCCCCCAGTGCGAACAGTCCCACTTCGTCACACCTCTCCCCCCTTCGAGACCGAACTGAGCGGGGTCACTCCAGCCAGTGACCTGGGGAAGTTCGAACCCACCTACATTCCCACAGAGGCCCCAGGGTCCCCCCCCGTTCTGGGGGGAGAGTTACCCCAGGTCATTCCAGTTTCCTGCCCCCCCTGTAGGTCGGGGGGACTCGAGGGCACTTGCAGGTTGCAGGGGGGAAGCCTTATGCCGCCCGTGCCCTTTCCCCACCCCAGTACCCCTGGGGTGCACGCTGGGCTGGGGCCTTCTCCCCACGTTCTAGTCTGGGGGGCTGTGATTCGGGCTCTCTCGGTTCAGCGCCCCCCTTTTGACCCTGGCCCCCCTCTGGACAGGCTCCTCAGGGCGGGGCCCGGGTCTTACAGCCATCTTCCCCCTGTCCCGGGCCTTCCTCCCCCTCTGGCAGAAGTCACAGGAGCGGCAGTGCTGCCGGACATGGGCAAAGACCCCAGGCCAGTAAAAGCTCCGTAGCAGCCTCTGCTGGGTACCCCAGGCTCCCTGGTGCCCTGAGGGGGGAATGTCATGGGCCTGGCACAGCAGCTGGTGGCGATACTCCTGGGGTACCACCAGCTGCCTCCTGATCCCCCCTGACTTGGTGGAACTACATTTCCCATGATGCACCTACCTGCCCTCTCCGTGAGGCGAGATCAAGGTGCATCATGGGAGAACCTGGCTCAGAGAGAAGAATGAGGACCTGTAGGTATAGTTCTGTTTCCTTCTTTTCCTCCCTGGGCTGGGCTCCCCAGGCAGCTTACTTCTCCCATGATGCACCACAGTCTCACCGCACGGGGGCAGGTGGGGGACATGCCGTCCCATCAGGGAGCCTGGCCCGAATGGTAGAACAAGGCACCTGAACTACAACTCCCATGAGACACTGCAGCCGCACTTCTCAATCTGAAATATTTTGGCCAAACCCCTTGAAATCTTTAATCTGTTTTAGTTGAAACTCTCCCCACCCTGACCCCCCATTTTCTGACCAACTCTAATTCATTGGCTGTGTTGTAACTGATACAGAATCTGTGGAACTCATTGCTACAAGATATTGAATCCAAGAACTTGGGTAGTGTGGGGCAGAGTGCATGGACCCTTATAGGCTATTACACAGGCTGTATCCCATTCCTAAGCGAGCCCCCCCATGCTACCGCACATAAACTAAGTTGGCTGGGGCGGGGGGACACTAGGAAAGAGACCCTGCCTTACATAAGCAAGATATTCATAACTCTCTGCTGGGGGAGTTCCTTTCCTCCCTGGCCCCTGTTGCAGATAATTGCCAGCCACGTCCTGGGCTCAACTTTCTCCCACCGAACGGGGGCGTTGTTCCAGCTCCGTCATTGGCGTGAACGCCGTCAGAAATCTCTGCCTATGCCACGAGCCCAGAGCAGGAGGCTGCCGGTTGTGACCCCAGCCTGGGATCTCCGCGTTCCTAGTCCCGGCTGGGGGCAGAGGAGAATTTCCCCCCCCACCCCACCCCACCCCCGTGCTTGGGGCTAGTAGAGATCTGCCAAGTCAGGGCTGGTCCCTGCTCCTCCATACACCCCCGCCCCACCCACCCACACCCTTCCTCTTGCAGATGCCTTGCTGGACGGAGCCTCTTCTCCCATGGACAACCTGGCTGCTGAGATCTTGCCGACTGAACTCAAGTAGGCTCCCGCCCTGCAGCTGTCGGGCTAGAGGGGCGTGGCATGTGTTGGCACCTCTAGGCCACCGTAACCGGGGGGAGGATGGGGGGGGTTCTGTCAAGCCCTCGGTGTGTTGCATTTGCAGAATCTCGCTAGTCCCCTTTGGGGGGAGGGTCTCTGCTGCTGAGCTTCAGGCGCACGAGCTGTTCCCAGCCCTCTGTGCAGCCGGGAGTGAAGGGGTGAAATTCCTCGGGGCGGTGACTTTCTTTCCTGCCTGGCCCAGGGGCACAATCCCTGCCCGGCATGGGGGCAAGCGTGGGCTCTTAGCACGGCTGCACCTCCCGCCTTAGCGAGGGGTCGCCCAGCCTGCCCCAGGGCCGGCTGTGAGAGCCACGCACGTCCCCCACTGGCCCATCTGCTGCCCCCCCCGGTTGCTGGGGTGTCCCCAAGACTCTGTCTGGTGCTGCAGAGGCCTGTGAGTAGCCAAGGGGTGGCTTGTGGATGCCCCAATGACGAGCCACAGCCCCTGGGGGACTCCAGGTTCCAGCATGCAATGCTGCAGCTCAATCCAAGCCGGTGATTGGCTCTTGGTTTGAGACCCAGTGTTGCATGCTGGGACTTGTGGTCCCCCAGGGGCTGCCTCCCTGGGCTAGCTGTCTGGGGGGGGCCCCCAGGCCGTCTGACCTCCCCCCTCTCCCTGACCCCAGGGAGACCATCGTGCGCCTGCAGCATGAGAACAAGATGCTGTGCGTGCAGGAGTCGACGTACCGGGAGCAGCTGGCCGAGCTGCAGGGGCAGCTGGAGGAATCCAACCGCACCAAGAACCGGCTGGAGACCCAGCAGAGGTAATGGGGTGGGGGCTACTGATCTAAGGAGGCTGAGACCTCCCCCAAACTAATCTTACCTGAGAGGCCCCTGGCTGCCCCCAGCCAGCTAAAGGGGGTGGGAGCCTCAGCCCATGGAGGGTCCCAGTCGTGCCATCCACTGCCCCTTCTCAGGCAGCCTCCTCTCCCTTCTTCCTCCCTCTCCAGGTTGCACCAGCAGCAGATCTCGGAGCTGAAGGCCCAGGTGGAGGAGCTCCAGAAGGCGCTGCAGGAGCAGGGCACCAAGGCGGAGGATGTGAGTCTGGCCGAGGACGTGGCTTTCCCCGACCTCTGCCCTGCGGCCCTGAGCCACCCCCTGGGAGCAGATTCTGGCCTGGCAGTGCCAGGCCATGCACCCTCGGGCCCTGCCACAGAGCGGAGAGATTCCCTCTCCCGTGACGGATCGGTTCTTGCCCCCCTTGATCCATCCCTTTCCCGTGCCGAAGCCACGGGAGCAGCTAACGGCTCGTTCTGCCCAGCCCAGGGTGTGCGGGCCTGGCACGGGGGCTGCACCCGTCCCCGCGTGGGCGCCCGGCCCAATGTGAGAACTTGGAATAAGGTCTCCTGCGTGTCTTCCACCCTGGCTAGAGGCTGCCGAGTGCGTCTGCCGCCCGATGCGTTGGGGTTGGGGGGTGGGGGAAGGGGTGCCCTTGGGTTTGAGCGTCAGCACTGGGGGGGGGGGGGCCTGGAGATCGGTGCATGATGGGGGAAGAGGTGGCTGGAATGGGGTCCAGCCTCCCCTGGTTTCTCATTCTTGGAAGGGAACCCCGGGGCCGCCCAGAGGATTCAGGGGCCCGGGGCAAAGCGATTTCAGGGGCCCCTTCCGTTTAAAAACACTTGCAATACTGTAGAATATTATATTCTCGTGGGGGCCCCTGCGGGGCCCAGGGCCTGGGGCAAATTGCCCCACTTGCCCCCCCCCGGGCAGCCCTGGGGAACCCACTATACTCTTGGGATCCCCTGTGGGGGGGATGGGAGCCCACTTGCTGCCATCCTCCGGCCGCCTCCTCCCCAGGTGCTGCTGCCTGCGTGTGAAACCGTCAAGGCGACCTCGTGTGCCCCCCGCACCCCAACTCTGTGCTGTGCTCACGCTTTCTCCTCTCTCTCTCCCCCACCCCTCTCTGTCGCACGGGCTGATTGTCCCCCTACCCCTCCAGGCCATTGTAAGTACCAACCGGCCCCTCGTTAAAATCTACCTGGCTTCTCTGTGCTCCCTTCCTATGGCTTGGGTGAGGGGGTGGCGCGTTCGGGGGCCCGACCCACGACACCTGATCTCCGGGGTGGATGCTCAGCCCTTCCTGAGAGTGGGGAACTGGGCGGCTTATAAGGGGTCTTGAGTTGGGGGACCCCCAAAAACACTGCTAGTTGCTGTCGGAAATCTTGGCTGTTACTCGTAGCCTGTTAATGCTGCTTAATTCGCTTCCTGGCTTAGTAACCTCCCTTGGGAGATATTCGTATATTGCACCACGCTGTAGCTCAGAAGAGAAGCTGCAGAATATCCCGTGCCTCCAGCCCGTTTGGCTGCCCATCGGCCTCTGCACGGAGCCGTATTACAAGCCCTGGATTTAGACAGAGGCTGGGCAGAACTCTCTCTCCTCCCTTTTTTATTAATTTTTCCCCGTCGCGGGAAACGAGGCGAGGGGGTCGGACCCGATTGCGGCCGTTGTGATTCGCAAAGCGAAAGCTCGAGAGCACAACTTGTCCCCAGGAAATCTCCTCCAATCGCGGTCTGACAAGCTCGCAAACCACGGTTCTCGTGCTTGGCCTGTCAGTATGTCGGTGATCCTCTCTGGCGAGATTTCCTCGTTGGGGGCAGGCTGGACGGTGAATTTGACATTGACCGGCACAAAATCGACTCCTTCCAGGCCTGGCTATAAATGGAGACACTTTTCCAGCTGGAGCTAAGCCCATGATTTGAACGGCCAGGTCCCAGCTCTGTCACAGCCGCCCCCCCCGGTTACGTCTGGCTGCCAGCCGCTGCAAACGGGCGTTAAGATGCTCTTTCAACAGTTAGCAGCTAAACCCCCGGGGTTTTTTGTCTGTTTTTTTTTGCACTGGGCTCTTGATCTTCACCCTCCTCCTCTTCCTCCCTAGTCTTGCCTGCTGAAGAGGAAGCTGGAAGAGCACCTGTGAGTACCTGGGGGGCGGGGCCTTCAGGGGGTCAGGATTGTGAGCTGTCCACATGGGGTGCTGGGGTGGGTGTCCCGGGGGGGCAGGATCTAGCAGGGGGCCTGATCCTTCACTAGCAGGGGCAAGGTACCCAGGCTGCGAGGCGGATCCGGGGGGGTGGGGGGCGCTGGGCACCTGACAGCCCGTGTCTCCTCCCCGCCCCAGGGAGAAGCTGCACCAGGCCCACTCGGAGCTGCAGAAGAAGCGGGAGGACCTCGAGGACTTGGAGCCCAAAGTGGACAGCACGAGTACGGGGGCTGGGGGGGAGGGGCGGACGCATGGGGAGGGGGAGGCTCCGGTACAGACTGGGGGGGTGGAGAGGGGGATCCGGTTGGGCTGGCCCCTCGGACGCTCCCCCCCCCCCCCGGCGCCGTGGCTGCAGCGTGTCCCTCCCGGGACTGGGAGCCGGGCGCTCCGGGGGTGGCTCCGTGCCTCTGTTTCCCCACATGCGCGTGGGGGTGGAAGGATGCTCCTGTGGGCCCCCTCCTGACACCCCCCCACCCCTCCCCAGCCGCCAGGAAGATCAACGAGCTGCAGCAGTGTCTGAAGAAGAAGGACGAGGACATGAGGGCCATGGAGGAGCGTTACAAGCGCTACATGGACAAGGCCTGCACGGTGAGCCCTGGCCTGGGGCGGGGCTAGCGGGCTGGGGTGGGGCTAGTGGGCTAGCGTGGGGCGGGGCTCCGGGCTGGGGCAGGGTTAGTGGGGTGGGCTGGGGCGGGGCTGGTGGGGTGGGGTGAGGCTGGTGGGCTGGGGCAGACCCCCAGGGTGGGGCGAGGCTAGCAGGCTGGAGCAGGGCTAATGGGGCAGGGTGGGGGCCCCAGGGTGGGGTGGAGCTGTGGGGCGGGGCTAGTGGGCTGGGGTGGGGGTGGGGCTGGGGCAGCGCCATCCCTTGGGATGCTCCCGAGTGGCCCAAGCCCTGTCACCCCACAGCCGCTGGGGCCAGGCTCCCTGTACCTCCCCACAAGGCGTGGTGCTCTGGGGTGCCCCTCCGGGTAGCTCTGCAGCACTGACCACCACAGCGGGTGTCCTGCCCGGGGCGGGGGGGGCAGGGGGATGTCCCCGGTAACACCCCTGACTGTATCCCTCCATTCCAGGTCATTAAGACGCTGCACCCCAAGCAGGCGCCGTCCAAGGCACCCCCCGAGATCCAGGCCTTAAAGAACCAGCTGCAGGAGAAGGAGGTGAAGATCCATCACCTGGAGGTGAGGCCCTGCCACCAGGGTGGGGGAGTAACTAGCCTGGGGCCTTCTCCCCCCTGCCCCGGAGCCCTTGGCTGTGCCGGAGGGCGCTGCGCTGTGGGGTTAGTCGCCTTCCTTCCTGGGCCGGGGACTGGGGGAGGACAGAACTGCCTCTGCTGCCCTCACGACGCTTGTAGCTCTGTATCGCGATGAGGGCTGGAATCCAGTCTCATGCTTCAGGGGTCATCTGCAGGGGTCAGGAAGGAAACCCCCACCCCTGCCAGGCACAGCGGTGTTGTGGCAGATGGGTGGGGGGGGCGGGTGTTTCCTTCCTCTGAAGCATCAGGGTTTGGCCACAGCTGGAGACTGGTCACCAGTCAGAAGGGCCCAGAAAATCCACTGCCGAGGTGCCTGGCTGGTGGGTCTGGCTCTTCCGGGTAACCAGATCGTCCCCCCATGTTGGATTGGCAGGGAGCTTGGTGGGGTGGGGGGGGTCACCCTCTCTGCAGCACGGGGCACCTGCGGGGGTCATCTGGGTGTGTCTAATCCATTCCCTGCCACTGCAGGGGCTTGGGCGATGGTGGCCCCTGCCCGTGGCACCCCCCATTCCGGCTGCGGAGCC
Source organism: Mauremys mutica (assembly GCF_020497125.1). NCBI lineage: Eukaryota > Metazoa > Chordata > Testudines > Geoemydidae > Mauremys > Mauremys mutica. Next base: position 22,985,335 of record NC_059091.1, read on the forward strand.
TGGGATACTGGGGTTTAATCCCAGTTACTGGGCTCGCTGGGCCAGCCGGGCGGATCTGATCCCAGGTGCGGACGGTCTGGGTCGTGCCAGCTGCTGGCCCAGCCCGCTGCCCCGGAAGGACCCTCTGGAGCCTGGGTGGGGCAGTGCGGGGCTCCATTGGCGAGAGAGCCCCCGGGGGGGGGCACTGCCCAGCCCACTAGCAGTGGGCTGAGCCTGCCTGGCCGGAGGGAGGGACCCAGTCCCAGGCAGGGGGATACCTGTGGCCATGGCCAAACGCCTTCAACCCGCTGCTGGATTATCCAGGCAGCCTGTGCTGGGGAATGATAGGGGAAGCCAAGGGCCCCCCCTGCCCCCATTGCAGCTTCCTCCCCTCCCAAGGTCTGAGCTTCCCCCAGGCCCGGCCCTGAGTCGAAGGCCACAGGAGGCCCCCGTGGGGGGGGAGTGCCCCATATGCCGAGCCTGAGCCCCAGGGGCCAGCCTGGCTCTGCCTCCCCCCACTAACCCCCTGCCTCCCCCCCAGACCAACTTGGAGAAGACGAGATCCCAGCGGGAGCAGGAAGAGAAGCTGATCATCAGCGCCTGGTACAACACGGTGAGTGCAGGGGGTGCGCCAGGCTGCCGGGCACGACGGGGGGGTGGGGGGGCTGGTGCCAGCTTCAGCCCGCAGCACCTTGGCTGGGCCAGACCCCCTGAGGCGAGCGCTGGCGCAGGGTCGGCGCCCAGCAACCCCTGACTCCTGAGCTCCCAGCCAGGCCTCGGTGCCGGGCAGTGCCCAGGGGCCGCCCAGTGCCCCCCTCGCTGACCGCCCCCCTCCCGTTGCAGGGCATGGCGCTCCACCAGCAAGCCACGGAGCAGCGATCGGCCACCTCCAGCAGCGCCCAGTCCTTCCTGGCCCAGCAGCGCCAGGCCACCAACGCCCGCAGGGGGCATCTGGGGCGGACCCAGCCCCTGCTGGCCAAGTACGGAGACAAGCCCCCCCAGCTGCACTGACCGGAGCCCCTCCCACTCCTATCCCCCTCCAGGGCTGCGTGGGGTGGGGGGGTCTTGGGACTGGAGCGTCTCACCCATGGCTGCCCTGTGGCACCTGCCCCCCGCGGTGCCACTGCCTCTTATGGTGGGGGGAATGCAGGCAGCAAGGGGCTAACCCTGCCTCTGCCCTCCCCCAGAGATGGGCTGCTTGGGGGGAGTGGATCTGCCCGTGATCTTGGGGGGGGGGGGGGGAGGGGCTGGAGATGGACCCTGCTGCAAGCCCCCTTGGTACTGGAATGGGGGGGAGTGAACAGGGAGGATGAGCCACGACCCTCCCTGCCCCCCCCAAGCCTCAGCCCCTAACCGCTGCCCCCACACGCACCCCCACGCTCCCTGGGCTGGTCCCTTTGAGCACTGATCCCCCCCCCCCCCGGCGCTGCCCTGTGCCTGAGGCCCTTCCCTCCCCTCTCTGAAAGACCCCCCTGAATTTTAACCCCTTCTTGGCCCCTCGGCCGGGGCACCCGGCAGTCAGTGGCCGTGGCGGCTGGAGGGGGCGCTGGCTCGTGTTCGAGGCGTCCGTGGCGAGACAGCCGAACACTTGGGTGCTGGTGCGGCTGGGGCATTGAACGCCAGCGCGGTCTCTGCCAGCACCACAGCTCCTGCGCTCAGGGCCGATCCCATCCCCTGTGGCCGTCGGGAGCTGGGCAGTTCTGCTGCTTGGTGCCACCCAGCCAGTGCCTGTGGGTGAGGGGAGATGGCTCGCAGCCTCTGGGCAGGGGTCTGCCCCCTTCATAATTCCCTGCCGGAGCCTCTGACTTGCTGTTGACCAAAATCTGACCTGATTAGCAGCTGTGCCAGCCACCCCACGCCCGGCACCTTCACGCATCAGGGCGTCCCCGCTTCCTTGTCAGTTCCTAGCTGCTGTGGCAGCAGGTGCCACCTGGTCCCAGGCTTCACCTCGGGGATCCGGGATCCCTGTTCCCCGGGTTCTGCTCCGTTCCCTGCCCTCCACCAGAACCCGCCAGCCGGGGCCTGGGCTGAGACGCTAAAGCTACCGGCAAACCTCCCCTTCAACACTAACCGCCTCGCCCGGCCGCTGGGAGCAGGGCAGGGCCCAGAGTCGGTCACTACAGCCTGTGGCAAACCCAGCCCCCCCCTTGTTCTCCGTCACGGGGGGGTTCTGTGTCCGTTCTCCGAGGCTGGGTCTAGCGGCGTCTTTTGGGGTTTAAAGTGATCTGCTGTACTCTGCCCTCTGCTCTGTGTTTGTTGATGTGGATTGAGTTTTATTTTTAAGGGGGGGGGGTCCAGATTTTGCTGAGTTCCTCCTCTTCTTCTTTCTTTCTTTTCATTTTAGAATGTGATTTTAGTCAAACGCTGCTGGGGGTTTAAGACGCAAACTGTATATTTTGTAAAACTGTGACGGGGGGAGGGGTTCTGTGGGTCTGGGTCCCGCGTCTTTTATTTTTCTACTCTAGGGTAGCCTGCAATGGTGCACGGGGCCACCTTGGCTCCTGTCCGCTATCTTGACACTACCAATAAAGATGCTAGAATCGTTCCTGCTGATCGGCCTCCTGAGACACAACAAGCTTCTGGCTGCTCTGACCCCTAGTGTCTGGGAGCAGGTCTCTATGGATTATTAGGTGTATTACGGTAGCCGCATGGATTTTTCTGGATGCTATAACTAGGTGTATTATGGTAGCACCTAAGGTTTGGAAGCCCATCTCTATAGATTATTAGGTGTATTACGGTAGTGCGGCTGCATCCCTGTCTTGGAGGAGGACCCCATTTTTCGGGGGGCTGTGTATTAGGTGTATTAAGGTAGGGCCTAGGGTCTGAGAGCAGCTCTCCACGGATTATTAGGTGTATTACGGTAGAGCCCATAACCCTATAGTGCTAGGTGCTACCGTAATCTACCTAATAACTAGTGTCTGGCGCCTAGGACCCCTAGTCACGGAGCCGGGCCCATGGTGTGTGGAGCTGGACAGGGGCAGCTGAAGCCTGTTTCCCTGCCCGGTTGGGGCTGGGCTGAGACCCCCCAAACTCATCTCTGGGGCAGGCTCTTGGCTGCTGTTAGCTCGGCCTGGCTTGGAACAGGGCATCAAGCTGAGCTCCTTCCCCTGCCCGCAGCCCGGCTGGTCGCAGGGGCAGCGGTGCTGCAGGCGGGTGGGGCTCAGCAGAGGGCACTCGGCCCCCAGTCAGTGCTGCCCCCAGTGTGGCACTGGGGGGGATGCTGTGCCCGGGGAGCATTAACCCTCCGCTCGCCTCTCCCCAGGGCGCCCTGCCCTGTGCCTCAGGCAATGCCCGCTGGGGCCCGTCTCGCCCATCCCCGCGCAGGGGCTCCAGCGGCCCTGCCCCATTCAGCTGCAGCGCCCTGGTCCCCAGGCAGCCTCGGTAGCCTTAGCCCCACTCAGCGGCTGGGGAAACAGGTGCCCAGCAGGCCCAGGGCAGAGCTGGGAATGGAGCCTCCCTCTGGCTTCATGTTTCCAGCCTGCAGAGAGAAGAGCAGCCCCCTCCCGCCCATGGGGTGGGTGCTACCCCTGGGCCTTCCCAGCTCCAGGCTGGAGGGAGCCCCCAGCGCCCTGCAGCAGCAGGCAGTGCCAGAGGGAAGCGGGTGAGCTCCCAGGGCCAAGGGGAGACAAACCCCCTCCTGGGGGGAGCTGGCACGTAGTGCCGGGGGCTGCTGGGGCCTGCCTGACTCACACACACACCCCCCGTGCTGGTGGAGGCAGCAGCTGCCATGCTCTGAGCAGAGCCCCTGGCCCGTGGCCAGCTGCCCAGTTCTCTCCCGCGATGAGAGAGGCTGGGGGCGCCGCTGGAGGCAGAGGGCGTTGCCTGGAGCAGGGCCTGTGTCCCCCTCCGCTTCTCCCCCACGCCCCTGGCTGCCCCCCCCACCATCGCAGGGACCCCCCCCCAGGCCAGGTGTTCTCTGCCCCTATTTGCTCCTTCCACCTCGTGGCATAGATTCCCCCCCCAGTTCTTCCCTGGGGCTGCTCTGGGATTGTCCCCCAGGCTCTGCCCCCTGCCCCCCCCCCCATTGCTTCTCTTTCTGGTTGGGAGCTAAATCTGAGCATGAAGGTGCCAAGCTCCTAGACCCGCGGGGGGGGGGGGGTGTCAGTGCCTCCCCTCCAGCAGGTGTGGAAATGCCAGATGCAGGACTGGCCCTAAACCGCAGGCTGGGGCTCCCCATCTCCCCCCCCCCCGACCCCGCTGGGTTTCCCCACCCATGAGGCATCTGGCTCTTGCTGCCTAGACTGGGCCCGGAAAGTTTGTGAGGTAGCAGCTGGGGCGGGTCAGAGTTGTGGCAGGATGGACCCCAGGCCCTCACAGGCTTCCTGGTAGTGAGCCCTGGGGGGGGGGGGCAGGTTTAAAACCATCCATCCATGCTGGAGGTGTCCACTGGGGGGCAGCACCCCTGGGCCTGGGTAAACAGCAGTGGCTCTGGCTTAATTCAAGCTGGTTTTTAAGCCAATTTCAACTGGAGCCAAACGAGTGGGGGTGGGGGGGTCGGTTCAGTTGAAAACCTGGTCGTGAGTTAAGGGGAGTTTTTGCCCCGGTTTGGCTGACGGGGGTGTGTGGTCAGGCTGGAGTTAAAGGCAGCGATAAACCCAGGGCTCCATTCCCTGTGGGCTGGGGGGGCCCTCGTGCCAGCTCTGTCCCGGTCTCCGCCCAGCCCCCGCAACTCCCGCTGAACTGGGGGGCTTTGAAAGCGCCCTGAGCGGCTGGGCCTCGCTTCCCCCCTCCCTCAAAGGGGGCAACACCCCCACCTCGCCGCTCTGGTCACAGCAGCTGCCCAGCCGAGCCCTGGAGCCCAGCCCCCCCCCAGATCAAACGGCAGGGGCTGCTGGCTCGGCTCCAGCTCTGCCTGGCTCTCCAGCCCCGGGCGGGGCCTGAGGCAGCCACCCCCCCTCGAGGGGGTTTTGGGTTGAGACCAGAAGGGGAAATTGGGAGCCACCAGCCCACAACCTCCACCACCTCCCTCCCAGCTCAAGCCCAAATTCTGGCTGAGGGGGCCCAGGGGCTGGGCTTAAAAACTGCCCCAATGGGCAACCCCTCAGCCCTGGTTCTGCCCCGTCTCTCCTAGGACTTGGCCTGGCCAGCGGCCGGCTCTCAGCCTCAGGCGGCGAGCTCAGTGCCCTGGGGGGCAGCAGAAATCCCCCCCCCCCCCAGGCTGGGCAGAGCCATCCCAGCAACTAGCTGTCAGCTGAGCTCAGGGCTTGGCTGGGGGCTTCAAGCCCGGGGCAGCCACGCAGGCCACAGCCAGGGCCAGGGCTTTTCCATCGGCGGCTCACAGGAGGGGGGAGTTTGCCGCTTTGAGCGCCGTGGGGATGGGGGAGGGGGAGACTGGCTCTCCTGGGGCCCAGCGGTGAGAGTTGCTGCTTATTCTACGCAGATGCAGCCACCTCTGGGGTGGGACACGGCTGATTATATGCAGGTCCCTCGTCCAGCACTGAGACGCTACTCAGAGCAGAAGCTGCAGCTGTTCAAAGTTAGGCTCAGGCTCTGAACCTGCCCCCCACTCCCCCATCCATGGGCCCCACAAGCTTCTACTCCTGCCCCCAGGGGCCAAATCCCAGCTCCACCGCTGCCACCCCCCAGGGCATGAAAGTGAGGACAGTGGGGTGACCCCCGCTGAGCCCCCCCAGCCCATTTTATTTTAAACGTGACCCACGTGCCTGGAGGTGGGACTGGCCCCACTGCCTGTTCCCAGCAGCGCACACGAGCCCTGCACGTGAGAGCAGCGTGAGAGTCGTTCCGTGGGGCAGAGGGGGAAACTGAGGCACGGAGCTGCTCCCAGCAGACTGCAGCCAGCCTTCCCCCCACCCCACCCCCTGCACAAGACCCCACTCCAGAGCAGCTTCATAAACGTATATTTAAAAAGGCAGGAGCCAGACTGTGAAAGAAAAGGGATTGAGCCGTTTTCCCCCAGCCCCCGAGGGGGGAGGCTCCCCCCCAGCTCAGCCCCCCCCCCGCCCCCGAATCCAGTCCCGGCTGGCGAGCGAGGGTAGAGGCCGGGGCGAGGCCCCGAGGACGGTGGCGTTTGCAGCAGGGTCCCGCCCTGTCGTGGATGAGAGTTGAGGGGACTGGAGCTGGGCACTGCACGGGTCCGCCAGCAGGGGGCGCTGCACCCACCAGGGGCCAGCATGTAGCTGGTGAGACAGGGAGCAGAGGGGTCTGGGGGAGGGGGGGCACTGATGGACCCCCCCCCCCCCCCTTTGAACAGTTCATCTGGCGGCACCAGATCTGGGCTCAGCTGTATTGGCCAGAACCGGGCATCTCTGCCGTCACATCAAGGGAACGGCCCCGGCCCCCTCACCGGGCACTGGGGTTTGGTCCCGGCTCAGCCCGGCCCGGCTCACGCCACGGTCTCCTCCTCGATGCAGTTCTGCAGCCAGGGGCGGTAGCCGGCACTGGGGGGGCCGCTGCGGGCGGGGGGCTCCTGGGCGGCTCCCGGCTGCAGGAGGAAGGACGTGTCCACAAGGGGCCCCACGTCCTGTGGCGAAGGGAAGCCGCCGGCCACAGGGGCGGCGCCGTCGGGGTGAAGGAAGGAGACCTGGGAGCGCTGGGCAAAGTCCGAGTCCTCGGCCAAGGCCTCCTCGTGGCGGCCCGGGGCCCAGGGCCCGGCTTCCTCGCCCCCCTCCCAGCCCCGCTGCTCCGGGGCAAAGGGGACCTCGCTGAGGGGCAGGCGGCGGGCGGGGGGCCCACAGCTGCAGTCCGTGCTCTGCGTGTCCTGGCACAGGCAGCTGTAGGAGGTGGAGGCCTCGGAGACGCAGCTGTTCTTGCGGCGCAGGAGGGAGAGGCGCCGGCCGAAGCTGCCCGGGGCGGGCCCCGTGGCCAGCAGCCGGTTCAGGAGGTGCAGGGGGACGTGCCGGCTCGGCTCCAGCCCCTCCTCGATCTCCTCCAGCGGCTGGAACTGCATGTCCTCCTTGGGCAGCCTGCACCAGAGAGACCAGGGATTGGAATGCAGCCACCTCTGGGGTGGGGCACGGCCCCTCATTATACACGGGTCCCTCACCCGGCGCTGAGCTGCAGCCACCTCTGGGGTGGGGCACGGCCCCTCGTTATACACGGGTCCCTCACCCGGTGCTGAGCTGCAGCCACCTCTGGGGTGGGGCACGGCCCCTCGTTATACACGGGTCCCTCACCCGGCGCTGAGCTGCAGCCACCTCTGGGGTGGGGCACGGCCCCTCGTTATACACGGGTCCCTCACCGGGCGCTGAGCTGCAGCCACCTCTGGGGTGGGGCACGGCCCCTCGTTATACACGGGTCCCTCACCCGGTGCTGAGCTGCAGCCACCTCTGGGGTGGGGCACGGCCCCTCGTTATACACGGGTCCCTCACCCGGCACTGAGCTGCAGCCACCTCTGGGGTGGGGCACGGCCCCTCGTTATACACTGGTCCCTCACCGGCGCTGAGCTGCAGCCACCTCTGGGGTGGGAGGCCCCAAACTACGCAGGTTCCAGGATGGGGCAGCAACGTTCCCATCCCATCCCCCTTGGGTGAGACCTCAGCAGAGAGGCCCAAGTGCCCCGGGATCCCTGTGGTCCAGGGGCCACCCAAGGGAGCCCCCACCCCCCGGCCCGGGCTCACGTCATGTCGAAGGTGGAGCCCTGGAAAGACGGCTGGTGCAGCAGGAAGACGGTGGCCGCCGTGTAGGGGGCGCGGGGGTTGGAGGCGTCCCAGTAACGGTCCTTCTCCAGCAGGGGCAGGTCGTCGTACATCTCGTCCACCGCCATCATGGAGACCTGGGGGGCAGGGCAGGGCTCAGGACTCCTGGGTTCTAGACTGACTGGGGGAGCGGGAGCCAGACACTAAGGGGTGGGGGGAGGGTCCTGCTGGGTGTTCGTCAGGACCCCACAGTCTGGGGGGCTGGCAGGGGGCTGGGGGGAGGTACCTGGAAATTGCGGTCGATCAGCAGGTTGGTTTCGAAGTCGTCGTCGTCCTCCCCAAAGGGATTGATCAGCTGCTCGGCGACCTGGGGGAGCACGGTTCAGCTGGGGGGGGGGACAGACCCTCCCCCAACACCCCTGCCCCCCAACACCCCTCCCCCAGCGCCCTACCCCCCCAACACCTCCACCAGGCCTGCCCCTCTGCCAGCACCCTGCCCCCCAACACCCCTGCCAGGCCTGCCCCTCCCCCGGCTCCCTGACCCCCAACACCCCTCCCCCAGTGCCCTGCCCCCCAACACCTCCACCAGGCCTGCCCCTCTGCCAGCACCCTGCCCCCCAACACCCCTGCCAGGCCTGCCCCTCCCCCGGCTCCCTGACCCCCCAACACCCCTCCCCCAGTGCCCTGCCCCCCAACACCTCCACCAGGCCTGCCCCTCTGCCAGCGCCCTGCCCCCCAACACCCCTGCCAGGCCTGCCCCTCCCCCGGCTCCCTGACCCCCAACACCCCTCCCCCAGCGCCCTGCCCCCCAACACCACCAGGCCCGCTCCTCCCCCAGTGCCCTGCCCCCCAACACCTCCACCAGGCCCGCTCCTCCGCCAGTGCCCTGCCCCCAAACACCCCTCCACCAGCACCCTGACCCCCAACATCCCTGCCAGGCCTGCCCCTCCCCCGGCTCCCTGCCCCCCAACACCCCTGCCAGGCCCACCCCTCCCCCAGCTTCCTGCGCCCCCACCCCTCCCCCAGCACTGCTCAGCTGCTCAGCCACCTGTGTGGAGCAGGGCTCAGCTGGGGGGTAGGCCCCTCCCCCAGCTCTCTGCGCCCCCCCCCCCCAAGTACCCTGCCCCACCCCCTTGGCCAGCCCCAGACCTGGAGCCCCCCCCCCCCCCACACACCCACACCTTGAGCCAGCCCACGTAGAAGAAGAACTGCAGCAGGGTGAAGACCGGCACACACAGGTCCAGGTTGTGGCCCTCGTAGCCCTGGGCCGGGTCCAGGAACTGGCGCCCGATCAGACAGGCCACGAAGAAGCTGTACACGGCGATGGTCACCACCTGGGGGCGAGGCAGGGAGGCAGGGCAGCGCCGGGACTGGAACCCCGGCGTCCGGGCTCCCCGGCCCTGCCCCTCCCCCTCCGCAGAACCCCGGTGTCTGGGCTCCCCGGCCCTGCCCCTCCCCGGAACCCCGGCGTCCGGGCTCCCCGGCCCCTCCCCCTCCCCGGAACCCCCGCGTCCGGGCTCCCTGGCCCCTGCCCCTCCCCGGAACCCCGGCGTCCGGGCTCCCTGGCCCCTGCCCCTCCCCCTCCCCTCTTTTTCCCATCCCATCTCATGCCCAGAACCCTGGTGTCCGAGTCCCCCAGAACCCCGGCGTCCGGGCTCCCTATCCCAGCCCTGCCCCTCCCCTCCCCTCTCCTCCCCATCCCAGCACCGGGCCCGGAACCCCGGCGCCCGGGCTCCCCCAGCCTCCACTCCACGGGGTCGGTGCTCACCTGCGTGTAGACCAGGGGGACGCTGATCCAGTCGTAGTGGAACAACATGCTGCAGTTCGCACGGAAGTGATTCAGCTCCTGGCGGGGGGGGGGGGATTTCAGAGCCAGGGAGGGGGCAGATCCCTGCTGGGGGGGGGCAGCTTGACAGCCCCCCAGGGACAGACTCAGGGCATCCCCAGGAAATGCCCCCTGCCCAGCACAGAGCCCCCACCACTGCCAAGGTGTCTCCCCCACTGGGGTCCCCTCTAGGGCTGGGGGGGGGGCTCAGTCTCCCCCATCAGCCCCCAGTTAGTGCTGCTCAGACGCAGCTGGGAGCTGAGCAGAGCCTCAGCAAACTCATCACCAGGCACACGAGGCTCTGGATTTGCCAGTCACCACCAGGGGCTGGATTCAAATCAGGTGGGACAAGAGGTAGAACCCAGGCATCCGGGGCTCACCCCCCACCCCCGCCCCGAGCTGGGCCCAGAACCCAGGCATCCGGGGCTCACCCCCCCCCACAAGCCGGACACAGAACCCAGGCATCTGGGGCTCACCCCCCCCCCCCGAGCCGGACACAGAACCCAGGCATCCGGGGCTCACCCCCCCCTGAGCCGGACACAGAACCCAGGCATCTGGGGCTCACCCCCCCCTGAGCCGGACACAGAACCCAGGCATCCGGGGCTCACCCCCCCCCCCCCGAGCCGGACACAGAACCCAGGCATCCGGGGCTCCCCCCCCCCCGAGGCAGACACAGAACCCAGGCATCCGGGGCTCTCCCCCCCCAAGCCGGACACAGAACCCAGGCATCCAGGGCTCACCCCCCCCTGAGCCGGACACAGAACCCAGGCATCCGGGGCTCCCCCCCCCCCCCCCCCCGAGCCGGACACAGACCCCCGGCATCCGGGGCTCCCCCCCCCCCGAGCCAGACACAGAACCCAGGCATCCAGGGCTCTCCCCCCCCAAGCCGGACACAGGACCCAGGCATCCGGGGGTCCCCCCCCCGAGCCGGACATAGAACCCTGGCATCCGGGGCTCCCCCCCCCCTGAGCCGGACACAGGACCCAGGCATCCGGGGCTCCCCCCCCCCGAGCCGGACATAGAACCCAGGCATCTGGGGCTCCCCCCCCCAAGCCGGACACAGAACCCAGGCATCCCCAGGCGACCTCCCCCCCCCCCCCCCGGTTTCCACCCACCTCCATGAGCATCTTGAGGGCGCAGTTGTCCCGGACGCGTCCCTCCTTGCGAGCCTGGGCCACCAGGTTGGTGAACCAGACGCAGGGGATCCAGTACTTGTTGTAGGACGAGCTCAGGTTCTCGTATTTCTTCCGCTCCTCACGGGTCATGAAGCCTGCGGGCGAGGGGAAGGGGTCACCCAGCTGCCCCCCAGCCTGGGCCGGGGACCAGACCGGCGGCCTCTGCGTCCCGCAGCCCCTCCGGCCCCTGGCCGCCAGCGGGAGCAGGAGCGGCACATGGGGGTCGCTTCGGGCATGAGCAACTGGGACCCCTGGGGCACAAACTGACCCAGCCTCAGTCCCTCCCCTCCTTTAGACCCCCCTTTCATCAGCCTCCCTGGGCAGTCCCCCCACCCTTTAAACAGGCTCTACACTGGGACCCCTCACCTGGAGCTGAGCTGCAGCTGCCTCTGGGGTGGGGCCGGGGGCTGTTTACACAGGGACCCCTGGCCCGGTGCTGAGATGCAGCCCCTCCGGGGTGGGGTGCAGGGGGGGCTGTTTATCCAGGGATCCCTGGCCCGGCGCTGGCTGCAGCCACCTCTGGGGTGGGGCCGGGGGCTGTTTATCCAGGGACCCCTGGCCCGGCGCTGAGATGCAGCCACCTCTGGGGTGGGGCTGGGGGCTGTTTACACAGGGACCCTGGCCCGGCGCTGAGATGCAGCCGCCTCTGGGGTGGGGCTGGGGGCTGTTTACACAGGGACCCTGGCCCGGCGCTGGCTGCAGCCACCTCTGGGGTGGGGCTGGGGGCTGTTTATACAGAGACCCCTCACCCGGCGCTGAGATGCAGCCGCCTCTGGGGTGGGGCTGGGGGCTGTTTATACAGAGACCCCTCACCCGGCGCTGAGATGCAGCCGCCTCTGGGGTGGGGCTGGGGGCTGTTTACACAGGGACCCCTGGCCCGGCACTGAGCTGCAGCCGCCTCTGGGGTGGGGCTGGGGGCTGTTTACACAGGGTCCCTGGCAAGGCAGCGAGACGCAGCGGCTTTTGGCACGGAGGCTGCTGAACAGCTGCGCCAAGGTTTTGATCAGGCCGTGGAGTGAGATCTGGATCCAGCTGAAGCAGCGGGAGGGAGTCAGGGAGCTGGAAAGGAATTTCCGGGGCTGGGCGCCAGCCAGGACGCCGGGGTTCAACCCCCCGACTCAAATGGGGAGTGACAGCCGAGCTGTGCTGCCCACCAGGGCCTGGGGCCTTGAGTTTTGTCTCCCAGCGGATTGCAGCTCGGCTCGGGATTGGAGAGCGCCCCCTGCTGAGCCCCCCCCCACTGCCTGTAGCCCAGTGCCCCCTAGCGCCCCCTGCTGAGCCCCCCCCACTGCCTGTAGCCCAGCGCCCCCTAGCGCCCCCTGCTGACCCCCTGCCCTGCTCCCTGCCGCCCAGCTTCCCCTGCTGAGCCTCCCCCCACTGCCTGCAGCCCAGCGCCCCCTAGCACCCCCTGCTGAGCCCCCCCCACTGCCTGCAGCCCAGCGCCCCCTAGCGCCCCCTGCTGACCACCTGCCCCTGGCGCCCCCTGCTGACCCCCTGCCCCGCTCCTTGCAGCCCAGCGCCCCCTAGCGCCCCCTGCTGAGCCCCCGCCCCGCTCCCTGCAGCCCAGCGCCCCCTAGCGCCCCCTGCTGAGCCCCCCCACTGCCTGCAGCCCAGCGCCCCCAGCGCCCCCTGCTGAGCCCCCTAGCGCCCCCTGCTGACCTCCTGCCCTGCTCCCTGCAGCCCAGCGCCCCCTAGCGCCTCCTGGGGCCAGCCCTGCCTGCCAGGGGAGAGCGCCCCCTGCTGAGCCCCCGCCCCGCTCCCTGCAGCCCAGCGCCCCCCGGCACCTACCTGCCTCCACCACGTGGTCGATGGTGGGGAAGCGCTTGAAGACGGCGGTGCTGACGGAGCGCAGGATGAGCACGGCCGAGAGGCTGCTGTAGCGCATCAGGGTGCGGCGGTAGAGCCGGCCCCGCTCGTCCCCGCCGTGCACGGAGCCGGAGATGGCGCACATCAGGCGGTCGGGCATGGGCATGCAGGTGTACTGGCTCCACCACCGGTTCACCACCAGCGTGACGTAGAAGCCTGCGGGCAAAGGGACAAGCCCAGGAGTCATGGCCCGAGCCGGCCACAGGACCCCGGCGTCCTGGACCCCAGCCCTGCCTGGGGGGGGACACAGCAAACAAGCCCCAAGCTCAGGCGGGTCAGCTGGATCCAATGGGGCCGGGAGGAGTCGCTCACTCTCACCCCGTTCGACTGGAGGGTCCCAGCCCTGGCTTGAGGGGCCTAGCGGGATTCGAACCCAGGGCTGGTCCCGACCTGGTGGGAGAGCTGAGCCCACACCCACAGCCCCTCCCCCCCCGAGCTGAGCCCACACCCACAGCCCCCCCATCATGCTACAAACAGCCCAGAGGGGCATTCTGCCCCCCAGGGGGGGAGCCAGTGGGGCCCATACACCCTATAGTGCCTGCCCGCCCTCGGAAAGGGCAGGGGCCTGGGGGAGGAGGGCAGGTCTCTCACACGAGGGGCTGGGCGGGGGGTCCCGGCTCTTACCCAGCACGAAGGAGACGGGGATCAGGTTGGCGTAGTTGTCGCAGTAAATCACCAGTTTCTCAAAGTAGCGTTTCTGATCCTCGGCCAGGACGAAGCTGCGGGTGGGAATTGGGCCGGGGGGGGGGGGGGGGAGGGGAGAGAAATGCAAGGAGGTTGGTGCCCTCGCCCGGGGGGTTTCCACCCAGACTGTGCACAGGGATGGGGCGTCCACACACACGTGCAAAGTGCCGCACGCCCCTCCCCCCGATGAGAGCGCAGGCACACAGACGTGCGAGGGGCCGGGGGCATGCTCTGCCCCCCACCCACCTGCACACGCGTGCAAAGAGCCACAAGCACGTGTGCAAGGGGCACGCTCACCACAGCCGTGCACAGGCCCGGGGCACACGTGCGTGCAAAGGGCCCCCCTCACCGGTAGGTCAGGCTGAGCCCCAGGTAGGTGACGAAGAAGGCCAGGAACTCCTTGTACAGCAGCTTGTAGATGCTCCCACGCCAGAGCAGCAGCAGTTTGTAGAAGCCCCCAAAACGGGCGTTGGCCACGCGGGCCGTGTAGGTGACAGTCATGGCGGGGCGGCCGGGGGGACACGGGCCCTGCAGAGACACACGGACAGCAATGGCCACGGGGTCAGAGAAAGGCCGGAAGGGACGTCAGGAGGTCACGGGGGCCACCCCATGCACTGGTGCAGGACTGGGGCGGGGGGGGGGAGCCCTAACCACTAGACCCCACTCCCTCCCAGAGCGGGGACAGAACCCAGGAGTCCTGACTCCCAGCTCCCCCTGCTCTAACCACTAGACCCCACTCTCAGAGCGGGGACAGAACCCAGGAGTCCTGACTCCCAGCTCCCCCTGCTCTAACCACTAGACCCCACTCCCTCCCAGAGCAGGGACAGAACCCAGGAGTCCTGACTCCCAGCTCCCCCTGCTCTAACCACTAGACCCCACTCCCTCCCAGAGCAGGGACAGAACCCAGGAGTCCTGGCTCCCACTATAACCCCTTTCCCACAAAGGGACGCTGGGGGAGTGGGGTTAAAGTGGCAACATTTTAAAGTTTCAACTAACTAAACCCGCGGCTCTCAAACGTTTTTACTGGTGACCCCTTCACATCGCAGGACTCTGAGTGCGACCCCCCCCCCCGTTATCCATTAAAAACACGTTTGTATCTATTTAACACCAATATAAATGCTGGAGGGAAAGTGGGGTTTGGGGGGAAGGTTGATGGCTTGCGACCCCCCCCCCCCCGTGTAGTAACCTCGCGACCCCCTGAGGGGTCCCGACCCCCCCCCCCGATTGCAAACCCCCGAACTAAACTTTCCAATAATTTGATCGTCCCGATTCACATCATCTTCCCGAGCTCGCCAATAGCCCCCACTCAAAGTCCAGGAACATCATAGTCCCGGCTCATCTGATAACCGTTAGAAACCAGCAGAGTCCTGTGGCACCTTATAGACTAGCACATCTCAGTAGTTAAAGAGCAATTGCGAAAACCAGTCCCCAAATATTCCAGCCGCTGCTACTGCGATTCGCTGGCCAGCCAGAGGCCTGGCCTGCACACGCAGGGCTCCAGCCATTGCTGGGAACTGAACCATGATTCCCCAGACAGCGGCGTTCACCTTTGACACCTAGAAGTGCTCTAGCTGGGTCAGATCCATGAGCTCGCTGTCCCGCCAGGCCTGAGCCCCTGGGTGATTTCCATAGTCGGCTTCACTGGCGCTCGTTTCAAAGCAGCCGAACTGCTGCGAGCCGCCTCCTTTTAACCACAGTTCTTCTGATCTTGGGTCTTTTTGTCTGTCAAGCTTCAGCTCCCAGAGTCATGGGATTCTGAGACGCTCGCTCCCCGGAGCTTCTCGCCCTGCCAGCTGCAGAAAAGGCCTTGAAAGTGTCCGGCTCCGGCAGGGGCCACAGCAGATGGCCAATGAAACCAGCCCCCAGGTGGCCGGGAATGTTTGTAGGCGCCTGTCTCATGATTTTGTGACTGCTGGGGTGGGGGTGGGGGGTTACTGACATCACTTACACCCCCCCCCCCGGGGGTTGTGCAGCATGACAGGGGTGCTGAGGTGCTACCGTAATACACCTAAACCTGTTCAGCCCCCCAGCCCAATGGGGTTCTGATCCTGGGTGCTACCGTAATGACCCCTAATCTGTGGTTGCAGGATTGGGACTTTAGAGACAGAGCTGAGGCTCCCAGCGCTCATGGGGAAAGAGAGGGTGTCCCTGCGGCTCCCAGCACAGGCTCACCCCCCCCCAAGTCCCCACTGTCTGCTCAGCACCTCACACTCCCACCCCCCCATTCCCACCACTGCAGGATCCTCCGATTTGGGGGCGGGGGGGGCTTGGCACTGACCTTGCCTGGATCTGCCGGGTCTCTTCGCAATCAGCCACTGGTGGAGGAGAAGTTAAACTGAAGGCAGCCGAGCAGCAAATCTACCCCCCCCCTCTCCTCCTGGGGGGCCAAGGAGCCGGGCCCGGGAAGGTGAAGACACCCAGGGACCTCCAGGAGCAGCCAGGGGGACACCAGGGCGGGACTGCAGCTGCTTAGAGAGACCCACTCCCCTGGGCTGCTGTTTAAATACCTCCGAGCCCACCCCTCTGACCTTTGTCCTCCCAGAACCTTTGATTGCCTGGCGGCGGGGGGGGGGGGATTAGAGGGACGGGCCCTGGGGGGGGGGCGTAGCTTCCTTTCCCACCGCTGGAGGGGGGGGCTGGGTTGTACTGGCACCAGCTCCTCAGGGATCACAGAGGGTCAGATCCTGTGGCTGGTTTCAGGGGGAGTTAAGGGGGCTGAGAAACGATTGAGCAGGAGGGGAGTGGGGGCTAGTGGGGTGATTAAGGAGGGGGCTGGGAGTCAGGACTCCTGGGTTCTGGTCCCGGCTCTGGGGCTGGTGGGGCGATTAAGGAGGGGGCTGGGAGTCAGGACTCCTGGGTTCTGGTCCCGGCTCTGGGGCTGGTGGGGAGATTAAGGAGGGGGCTGGGAGTCAGGACTCCTGGGTTCTGGTCCCGGCTCTGGGGCTGGTGGGGCGATTAAGGAGGGGGCTGGGAGTCAGGACTCCTGGGTTCTATTCCTGGCTCTGGTGGGGTGATTAAGGAGGGGGCTGGGAGTCAGGACTCCTGGGTTCCGTTCCTGGCTCTGGGGCTGGTGGGGTGATTAAGGAGGGGGCTGGGAGTCAGGACTCCTGGGTTCTATTCCTGGCTCTGGGGCTGGTGGGGCGATTAAGGAGGGGGCTGGGGGTCAGGTCCTGCTCTGGGAAGGGAGCGGGGTCGGAGTTAGAGTAGGGGGCTGGACTCCTTGCTCCTATTCCCATCTCCAGCCCCCCGGGCCCCGCCCCACCCCACCTGCTCTGACCACTAGATCCAACTCCTCCCCTCCCCGAGCTGGGAAGAGAACCCAGGTGTCCGGCCTCCCCCCAGTAGCAGAGCATGGGAGGTGCTGGAGTGTGTGTGTCCCCCCCCCCCCCGCCGCAGGGGGCCTGAGGGCACCGGCTCCCTCCTGCCATTGGCTTCTATCGCTCGATCTGTTTGACG
Source organism: Mauremys mutica (assembly GCF_020497125.1). Taxonomy (NCBI): domain Eukaryota; kingdom Metazoa; phylum Chordata; order Testudines; family Geoemydidae; genus Mauremys; species Mauremys mutica. The sequence continues at coordinate 23,001,915 of NC_059091.1, forward strand.
AGTCAACACCCCCAAGGTTTGATCCCTGCGGGGGGGGGGGCAGCAGGGCAAACACCTCAGACAATGCACGTGCTCCAGCTCCGAGTCTCCAAAGCCCCCGGCACATTCTCCGGAGTTATGCAACCCCCTTCCCAGAAATGCAGGGCAGCCGGGACTCCTGGGTTCTCTCCCCCACTCTGGGAGGGGAGTGGGGGCTAGTGGGTAGAGCAGGGCAGGCTGGGAGCCGGGACTCCTGGGTTCTCTCCCCGGCTCTGGGAGGGGAGTGGGGGCCAGTGGGTAGAGGAGGGCAGGCTGGGAGCCAGGACTCCTGGGTTCTCTCCCCGGCTCTGGGAGGGGAGTGGGGGGCAGTGGGTAGAGCGAGGGTGTGTGGCAGCCAGGACTCCTGGGTTCTCTCCCTGGCTCTGGGAGGGGAGTGGGGGCCAGTGGGTAGAGCAGGGGGGCGGGAGCCAGGACTCCTGGGTTCTCTCCCCAGCTTTGGGAGGGGAGTGAGGTCTAATGGTTGGAGCCGGGGGGTTGGGAGCAGGGACTCCTGGGAGGAGGGTGCCGGGTGTGACCCAAGCGAGCAGGGCCTGGGGCAGTGCTAAGGGGGGTGATGGTCGCTGCCACCAGGAGCAAGGCAACTGCGGGGCCAGGGCGGGGGGGGGGGCGCTGGGCTGTGGGGCAAACCCAGCACATACCTGGCTAAGCACCGGCTGCCCCTCCCGCCCCCCAATCAGCCCTGCCCGCCGGGAACGATGCGGGCTGGGGGCTCCCTGCTGATGGCCTGGGGGGGGGGATGAGCCCGGCCCTGCCCCAGAGCAACACACGGCAACCCCCCCCCCAGGGGCTGGCAGGGGTCAGGGGGGCTCCCCAGGGCAGCACCTGGCCGGAGGCTGAGGCAAGTCCCCCCCCCACCAGACATTAACCACCCCCCTTCCCCCATCATCGCCTCTTCCAGATCCTCCCTGGCACATGGACCAGCCTGCAGCCCCCCCGCCCCCGTTTGTCTGCAAAGCCAGGGGCTGGGAAGGGAGGAGGGGGCAGCTTGTGCCGTGCTGGGCAGTGGGGGGGGGGGGGAGGTGTGACTCCCACTACGAGGGACGGGAGCAGATCCTGCTCTGGCAGCCTGAGCACCCCCGCAAGTGATGGCTGTAGAACCCAGGAGTCCTGCTCCCCCCCCCTAGATCCCACTCTCCTCCCAGAGCCTGGGATAGAACCCAGGAGTCCTGCTCCCCCCCCCCCGATCTCACTCTCCTCCCAGAGCCTGGGATAGAACCCAGGAGTCCTGCTGCCCCCACACCACCACTAGATCCCACTCTCCTCCCAGAGCCGGGGATAGAACCCAGGAGTCCTGCTCCCCCCCCACCCCAGATCCCACTCTCCTCCCAGAGCCTGGGATAGAACCCCGGAGTCCTGCTCCCCCCCCCCCCCAGATCCCACTCTCCTCCCAGAGCCTGGGATAGAACCCAGGAGTCCTGCTCTCCGCCCCCTCTGCCCTAACCACTAGATTCCACTCTCCTCCTGCAGCAGCCCCTAATGGGCAGAGTCGACCCCCCCCCTTCATGGACTAACAGGAAACAGCCATGGAGCAGGGCACTGGCCCTTTAAGATCAGCGCCGGTGCCCACCGCCATAGCGGGCGGCTTGGAGACACATGGCCGAGCGGGTCAGCGCTAATGAGCCCCCCCCCCCAGCCCCTTGCTGGGGCAGACGCAAGTTCCAGACACGGGCAGGGAGCGACTTACATAACCCCCGTCCTGGGCGCACACGGGGCCCCTCGTGTTTCATAAGCCCATCGCTCACGCCTCACAGCCCTGCTGCAGCCGGGCACAGGGCGGGCACAGGGCGGGCACGCAGCTGCAGCCCGCGCCCCCAGCCCAGGCAAAGCCAGAGCCTGGGAGGCTCGGACCCGGTCACCGAGCCCAGCCGCGGCCCCCCCCTCAGAAGGGACCCAGGAATCCCAGCTCCCACTGTGCTGTTCTGACTGCTAGGCCCTGCTCTCCCCCCCCTGCCCCCCAGTGCCAAACCCAGGAGTCCTGGCTCCGAGCGCCCCGCTCTAACCAGTAGACCCCACTCTGCACCCAGAGCTGGGGATAGACCCCAGGAGTCCTGGCTCCCAGCCCCCTGCTCTAACCACTAGACCCCCCTCAGCTGCTGATAGAATCCAGGAGTCCTGCCTCCTGCTGTTGGCTTTGATCCACAGGACCCCCCCCCCGCCCTTTGAAGCCCCTCGAGATAAGGCTGGTGCAATCCCCCCTCCAGCTTCCCGGCAGAGCCTCAGGCAGCTGGGAAGGAACCGGGGAGGCAGGTGCTCGATCCCCATCCCCCAGTGCCCAGGTAGGGCCGGAGAGCAGAGATGGGACATGGGGGAGGCCCCCAGCCCCCTGCCAAGCACAGTTTAATAACAGCCTGCAGCCCCCCCCCCCCGGCCCAATTCCACCAAGCAGAGGCAATCGACAGGGGGCTGGATTCAAGCCAGGGGTCACCCCGGTCTGACAGCCCCCCTCAGCAAGGGCTTCGCTCCCTTTGGCCTCAGGGAAGGAACCAGCTCACCAAACCCATGGAGGGGGGTGGGATTTTCGGGGGGCAGCCCCCACAAGAGACCTGGGGGCTCCAGGCAGCCCCCAGCCATGAAGACTGAAGTGGGCCCAGGCTGCAGTGCAGTGGGGGGGCAGGGAACCGGGGCCCTGAGGGCTGCTCCCCATTCCCAGCCATTGCAGGGGGAGGGCCCAGCCACCTGACTGGCACCTGAAATCATCGTCCGCCTCCCTTACAGCTCGGGGGGGGGGGGGGAGAGGCCCCCCCGCTGGGGACTGGCCCCTCACCCCACAGGGAGCTCGGGGGCCACACGTCCGAGGCACCAACCTGCCTCGGCCGGGCTTGAATGGGAAGCTGCAGCCCCTCCACGCCGGGGGAAGGGTTCCAGGCCCAGGGCCTGAGCGCAGAAGCTGCCAGCTCCTCGTACTGCTGTGCAGGACACCGCAGGGGTCATACAGTCGGTGCGAATAGCCCCCTATGACCCCCCCAGCATGGCGGAAGGGTAGAGCCGGCTCTGCACCACAGGAGGTGCAGAGCGAGAGGTAGAGCAGCCCAGAGGCTGCTCTAACTGATGCCGGGGCCCAGAATACAGGGGATGCCAAGGAAGCCCCACCCCCGCAGCCCACATGCAAGGAGGGAGGGACTGAGAATCCGGCCCTGCCCCCACACCCCCAGTCCCAAGCGTTGGTTTTCTCTCCCTTCTGGGCTCTGTCCCCGCCAGGCCCTTTGTCAATACAGCAAGCGCACCCCTGTAGCGCCCATAAAGGGCTGCCTGTCCTTCCCCAGCGCCCCCCCCGCCCCGCACTACACCGGCTGGCGCAGAGAGGGGAGCGAGAGAACCCAGGAGCCCTGATGCCCCGTGTCCCTGGACTAACCACCCGCTAGACCCCACGCGGGAGCCCTCACCCCACCCCCTGCTCCAACCCCTACCCCGTACTGCCTCCACATCAAGGCTCAAGTTCCCCACACAGCACAGTGACCACCCTGCAGGAAGCCCCATGGGCTGTGCCACGTAGAGGGCTCCCTGCTGCCCCCCGCCTCTGCTTTGAGCTGGGCCAAGGGGCACCCCACTCCCCTATGCAGCCCCTCGCCCACCCACGGGAAGTCCCAGCCCCTCCCCCAAGAACACCCCACAGCTGGACTTTCCTCTACTTTTTTTTTTATTATTATTTACAACGTTTTTCCTTAAGCTTTGGGGCCTCGGCTTTGTACAACACCTGGCAGAGCCCCCTCCGCCTCCCAGCGTCCGGAGAACCCCCTCCACCGAGGGGGGGGAGCAGCAGAGCACGCTGGGAGAAAGAGGGGAGGGGAGAGACAAGGGACCCATCAAGTGACCTGTAGTGGCGCAGCCCCCTACGGAAGGGAAGGGGGAGAGGGACGGGGCGATTGCTGGTTTTTAATGCAGCCTTGAGACTACTGGGGGGGTGTGTTTAGAGGGGGGAGGGAATCCAGTATTCTGCCTGCGGCAGAGAGATCCTGCCCCTCCGTGGAAGGGGAAATAAATACGCCCCCCACCCCAGCTGACTGCAAGCCTCCCCATCACGTGACAGACAGGGCGGGAAGGATTGTGCTCGGCAGGGGTGGGGGCCGGGTGTGTAACCGACGCAGTGGAATGATCCAGACCGGAGCAGCGGCCGCGCGGCCCTAGTTGGCGCTGGGCGGCTTGTAGGGCTCCAGGAGGAGGCTGGAGAAGGTGTTGACTTTGTCGGCTCCTCGCACCTCGTGGGGCAGCAGCGGCAGCTTGACGATGTGGAAGTCTTCGTACAGGTCCTCCATCTGCGGGGGTGGGGAGAGGAGAGAGAGAACCAGCCTCCCGGGGAGCACCGCCCCAGAGGGGGCGCAGGCTCCGTGGGCCCCTTCGGCCGTTGGTCGGTGCCAGCGGAGCTGGAGGCTGGATCAGGGTAGGGGGCCGAGCTGCTCCGCCAGGGCCGGGGCTCACGTGGCAGCAGGGCGGGTTAAGGCCCCCAGGGCCAGGCTGGCAGATGCCTGGGTTCCAGGAGCCACCGGAAGCCGTAACAAAGGGGGGTTCCGGCCCACGGGGACACGTCTACCCACTGATCTCAGCTCCCCCTGCCAGAGAAGGAGCCTAGTTCAGCCCCTGGGGTGGAGTTGGAGAAGCTGGAAGGTGCACAGTGCAGCCACCTTAGGGGAAGGGGCGGGGGAGGCCAGGAGGAGCCCAGCGCAGGGGCAGTGGAAGGGGGAACCCAGAGGGGTGGGTCCAGGGGGCAGCTGCCCAGCCCCCTCCCTACCTGGTCGAGATATTTGGACTGGATCTTGTGCCGGGCCTCGCACATCTTGCAGGGCTTCTCCGGGTCCGGGAACACCAGCTGGTTGACGATGATGTTGTGGGTGTCGATCTTGCACTTGGCCAGCTCCTGGATGAGGCGCTCCGTTTCGTAGAGCGACAGGAACTCAGCGATGCAGACGCAGATGAAGGTGGTCTGCTCCTGCCGGGCGGGGGGGTGACACTGTTACTCTGCTCCCAGGGCCCTTCCAGGACCCCCACCCCAGTGGGCTGTGTGTGTGTGTGTGTGTGTGTGTGTGTGTGTTAGCCCCCGCAACCAAGAATGGAAGAGATCTGCCTAGGATCACACAGCACATCAATGGCAGAGCTGGGGATAGAACCCAGGAGTCCTGGCTCCCAGCAATCCCTGCTCTAACCATTGAACCCCACTCCCCTCCCAGAGCCGGGATAGAACCCAGGAGTCCTGGCTCCCAGCCCCGCCCCCCCCGGCTCTAACCACTGAACCCCACTCCCCTCCCAGAGCGGGGGATAGAACCCAGGAGTCCTGATTCCCAGCTCTCCTGCTCTAACCTACTGGCCCCACTCACCTCCCCCAGCTGGGGACAGAACCCAGGAGTCCCCTCTGCTCTACCCACTAGACCATGCTCCCTCCCCAAGGGAGACAAAGGACAATGCTAAGAGGCTCTCACCCCACTGACCTGTATGCAACCTTCTCCCCAAACCCATGTCACTGCTGGAGCCCTGGGCAGGAACAACGCACAGGAAGTGAAGTGTTTGTTACGGGAACTCAAAGCCAGGCAGGCTCCCAAGCCCAGGCCAGCAGAGCCTAAGAGCAGATTTCACATGATCTTTTCTTATGCTTGGCTGGGAAGGTCTTTGGGGCGGGGGCCCGGCCGCCTGGCCTGTGTCTGCCCAGCAGCCAGCACCCTGGGCGCTACCCACTACATCCACTCAGTCGCTTTTAAAAGCCAAGAGCTTTCCCAGGCAGGATGAGCTCAACGGGCCCACCCAGCCCCAATCCCAGGCTGGGACCCACCGGTTCCTCTAGCTGCGTGGGGGGGTCCTAACCGTCCTGCCCCCTCCCCTGCCACTGAGCAATGTGAAGAGGTTAAATCAGAAAAGGGTGCAGATGTGGGGGTGGGGAGTGGGAATTCCTGCCCCCCCCCCCCGGGCAATCAGGGTCTGCCCTGCAGCATCCAGAGCCGGGAGCAGCAGTGTGAGTGGGCGAGAAGTCACCGGGGCCTGGCCTGCCCCCAACCCTTTGCTTTTCAAGGCAGATAGGAGGGTTCCCCCTGTGGCAGCGAATTCCACAGCAGCTTTGCAGGAATGCGCCGGGACTGGTGGGGCTGGGCTCACTGTAGCTCGGGGCGTTAGCAATACCAGGCCTGACACTGCTGGAGCAGCCCAAAGGGGGCCCAAACTCATCCTCCCCACCCATGCACACCTCTGGGTAAGTCGGGGGGCTGGATGAGGTACGCTGCCTTATTAGGGTTGCCATCCCTCCCGGATTGGCCTGGAGTCTCCAGGAATTAAGATTAGTTTTGAATTAACAGTTATGTCATGTGATGAAATCTCCAGGAATACATCCAACCGAAATGCCCTATAGCTACGCTCTGCTTCCCGGGGCCCATAGGAATCAACAGCACAAACTAGAGCAGCCTCGAGGCTGCTCTAAATTGCACCAGCAGGACCCCAAGAACGCAGGGAGAACAAAAGTGACCTGAAGACGGGTCCTTCATCCCTGCCCCATGTGCAAGAACCAAGGGACCAGGAATCCGGCCTGGAGTCTTCCCCCAGGGCTCCTTGTCAATTAACATTTCAACTCTGTCAGACTCCAGTTTGTATCAGATACCAGGCAGGGCACCTCTCTCAACACAAACAGCCTTGGGCTAATGCCAGAGAACTAGAAATTGACCAACCGAGAGGGTCAAACGGACCCGCCCAGTTTCACTGTCCCAACGGGAGGGGAAAACACATGTTAAGAGCACCAATGGGCTGCTGAGATGTCTGGGTGGCAGGTGCTGCAGGGATGTTGCCATCCCAACCGAAAAGATCCCGCCCCTTCCTACCCAACCCTGGCTACTAACACTTGAAGGAGTTCTCCCCCCTTGACGTAGGGAATCCACCTCTCCGGGAGGCAGTAGCCAGGTCAATGGAAGAAGTGCTCAGGGCGTGACATAGACCTAGCTATGTCACACAGGGCTAAGTTTTGGGTGTAGACTGGCCTGGGACTCCAGAAACTAACCCCCCCACCCACCCCGGGTCTGCCACAGAGCCCCGGGCAAATCATTTATCCCTCTCTGGGCCTCACGTGAAAATGGGGCAGGTGCTTCCCCCCTTCCTCACAGGGGTGCTGTGAAGATTGGATCTGAGCCCATCACAACAGATTGCAAAGTGGGTTCAGCGACACAGGAACACGGAGGTCAGCAGGAACAGCTGGCGTACTTTAAATTCGCATCCTGCGTGAATCCGGGTTAACTCTCAAGTGTAGACAAGCCCAGGCCATGAGAGCCAGGTAAGAACTTAGGCAGGCAAAGGGCCTTAACCTGTAAGCTCATTGCTACCTTTCAGAGAGCAGCCATGAGAGAAGGGAGTGGAAATCATGCCCCACGGCGCCGGCCTCGAGGAGCGAGTCTGTTTACCTTAAGGAGAAGGTTCGGGGTGACCTGATCCCAGGCTGCGAGTACCTCCATGGGGAGCAGATAACAGAGCTTTGTCTGCTCGACTGAGCCGCCCGAGAAATTCCAACAGCTGGTCGCTGAAGCTAGACCAAGTCAGACGGAAACGTGGGGGCAGGGAGGGTAATTTACCATTGGAAAAACTTAATAAGGGCTCTGGTGCATCCTCCGTCACTGGCCATTTTTAAGTCCTGACCAGCTGTTTTTCTGCTCTAGTTCAGACAGGAATGAATTCAGGCCGGTGCCCTACGAGACGTCAGACTACTCAGTGGTTCTCAGACTGTGGGTCAAGACCCCATTTTAATGGGGTCACCAGGGCTGGCTTAGATTTGCTGGGGCACAGAGTCAAAGCCCAAGCCCTGGCCCCCTCCTCCCCGGGCTGGCGGGGCGCGGGTGGGCTCAGGCTTTGGTCCTGCAGGAATTTTTGTTGTCAGAAGGGGGTCGTGGAGCAATGAAGTTTGAGCCCCCCTGGCCTAGATGGTCGCACTGCTCCCTTCTAGCCTTAGGATCTATGAGCGTAGGACCCAGGACAATGGGGCCCGGGTTGGGGCCTCTGGGTGCTACTGGAATACAGACAGATCCTCATTGTGACAGCGTCCAAGCACGACGTGCCTCCTGCCTTCACTGCATTCTGCACGGGGGCTGGCCTCAGCCGAAAGAGGCAACGATGGACCCGCCACTTACCCCCTTGTTGAGTTCTTACCGGGTCTTTGAACTGCTCGCTCACTGACCGGATGACGGGGAGGGTCTCCTCCAGCTTGGAGGCCAGCTGGTCGGCGTTCATGTCCCCCAGGCCAAGCATGTTACACATCTGGAGAGGGATGGGATGCAACACCACAGCTCAGCGAAGAGAGCCGGCCAGTGGCTAGCGCTCTGAGCCCAACGCCCTGAGCTGGATGCAGTCCCATGGCATGCTCAGCCAGCTGGACCCCAGGACGGGGTGTCCCATAGCCCCAGCCAAGCCCAACCTGACTTACGCCAGAGGGATAAGCCTTACCCATGAGGCCCCAGGCCAGATCAGAGCCGCTGAGTGCGACACACCAGGACCCAGGCCAGCGCAATCGAGTGCTGCACACCAGGACCCAGGCCAGCGCAATCGAGTGCTGCACACCAGGACCCAGTCTATGGTGTAGCCCAAGCTACTCGCAGTTTGGTATCAGATACCAAGTTAGTGACTGGCTCCCCAGCTCCCTTCTCCACTTACCTGAGATATGAAGGGGCTGATCTGGTTCTTAATCTGCATCAGGCGGCCCAGGCCCCGCTCCACGATAGTGGGGAAATTGAGCAGTCGCAGGGTGTGCCCAGTGGGGGCTGTGTCGAACACCACCACGGAGAAATTCATCCCCTTCACCAGCCTGTGTGCGCCAGACAGACATTAGCACCAGGGCCGGGAGCCTGGGGCTTAGCCTCAGAAGTGTAACCCCCCTCATCTCATTCCCACAATAATCCAGGGTGCCCCCCTTCCCTTCTCCCCAGTGCTGGCGAAACTACACATGACCCAAACCAGTGTCTCCCTTCCCTGGCTGGCTGGAGTGGTATATACCAGAGGGCTCCTTCCTCCCCCCAACACCACTCGAGGTGGTAATGGTACATCCCAGAGCACCCCTCTGTAATGGCACATCCGAGAACATCCCCCCTTCGTAGGTGGTCTTGTCCCCTGTCCCCGCAAGGGGCTGTAATGGTACATCCCAGAGTCCTCCTGTTGACATGGTATATCCCAAAGCTCCCCCTCACCTGAAACTGGTCTTGTTCCCCTCTCTGACTGTAATGGTACAGCCTAGAGTGCTCTTCCACATGCAGGGGAGAGGCTTGTTCCCAACACCCCCTCCGCCCCCCCACTGTAATGAACTCACACCCGGATAACTAGAGTCCTCTAGATCCCCCCCAGGCAGAGCAGTGGCACCCCTGCCCTAGAGGGGAGTTCACCCTCTGTGGTCCATTCCATGCTTGGCACAAAGGTGTCAAGTGCAGTGGTGGATTTTGTGACACCTGTTCCCAGAACTGTGAGCCACCCAACTCCTGTCTCCCGTGGCCAATCAGCTGTCAGATGGGGGTGGAACTGGACTGGGATTGGCTACCTAGAACTTCACTCCCATACTCAAGAGTCTCAGGTGAACTATGTGCTGTGGAGGGGGAACGGGTTCTGCTTCTGCTCGATTTACATTTCCAAATGCTGCGCTGAGAAGCCTTTGTGATCGTTCTCAATAACTGTAATATTATAATCGAGCCTGGAGGGGTCCCACTGTGCCGGGCGCTGCACAGTGCGAGAAGCCGTGCCCCAAAGAGGTCGCAGCGCAAACAGAAGAGAAGGACAAGGGAAATGCTCTTAGCTCCGCTTTCCAGCTGGGGAACTGAGGCCCTATCAGCCACAGCCACGAGCCCATAGCCCCAGCAGACGCCTCGGGCAGAGCTGTGAACCAAATAGAGGTCTTGAGTTTATGCCCTGTCCATTAGGTCACGCCTCTGACCCTGCCAACAGCTGCACACGCAGAGTCCACAGCTGAACCCAGATCTCACAGGCCTGAGCAAAACGCCATGGGGGCGGGGGGGGGGGGAAATGTACCCACCCTGAAGACATATAGCTGCCTTCTGACTATAATGGTACATCCCACCCCCTTGCTGATGGTCTTACCATCCTGTCCCATCCCACATTGCTTAATGCACTACAGAAAGGTGCAAGGACCAGTGACAAGTGCAGTATGAGAACCTCTACAGAAGACAGTCCTCTTTCACCTACAGATGGTCTCATTCCCACCCATGGTGCTGTAATGGTACATTCTAGTGATCCTCCTCTATAGGTGGTCTCATTCCCTGCCTTTACAACATATCCAACCCCTTCTCCTTCCCCCCCATAATGGTACATCCCAACCTCTCCTCCCTTGTGATAGGTGGCCTGCCCTTGTCACCCTTTTGTCAGAGCTATCCCAACATCCACTAAGGGTCCCAATTGCTTCAGGCACGTATCACGGGCCAGTCCCAGGCTGCCGAGCTCACCTCATCACCTCCGCATAGCTCATGGCCTCGTCGATGCCGGGGAAGGCGCTCATGGCCTCCTGCATCATCTTCTTGCCCATGCTCAGCATGTTGTCCTCCTCGAAGAACTCATCCGGGAGCTCAGCCACCCCCAGGCTGGGGTCAATCTCCTGGAGCAAGGGAGGAGAAGGGGGAAAGCATTTAGGGAAGAGTGGCCATCACTGTCCAAACAATAGGAGACTCATTGGCTCAGCACCAGCTGTTGCCTTTGACAGGAGAGCATGACAGAGGGGAGATAGACACATTTCAGAATGCCTGATGGGTTAGAACAGGGGCTAGGAACCAGGGCTTCTGGGCTCTATTCTCTGCTCTGGAAGGGGAGTGGGGTCTGGTGGTTAGAGCAAGGAGGACTGGGAGCCAGGACTCCTGGGTTTTATTCCCTGCTTTGAGAGTGGGGTCTAGTGGGGGGGGGAGGGGGCGCTAGGAGTCAGAACTCTGACTCTTGGCTCTGGAAGGGAAGTGGGAGCTAAAGACTGGACCAAGGGAAACTGAGTCAGATCTAAGAAAAAGCTTGATCACGTGGTTAAAACAGTAAACTTGGAAGCAGGACTCCTGGGTCTGTCACTACAAGCACTGAGAGACTCAGCCCCAGCCCTGCACACGTCAGAATGAGCCGTTGGAAACCCACCCTATTCCCCCTTCCTCTCCTGCCCCCTCACCGCCCCCAGCCCTAACTCACCATTGCAAACAGGTTATCATAGCCCTTGACTTTTGTGGGGACCTTGGAGAATTTCTGGTCGAAGGCATCGGAGATGTTGTGGGCTGGGTCGGTGGAGATGATGAGGACGCTCTCACGCACCTTCGACAGCTGCACGGCCAGGCTGCAGCTGTGGGGGACAAGTCAGTGGATATGAAAAGGGAAACAGCCATGGAAAATCCATGGGGCTGGAGGGATGAGGCGTGAGATATGGGGACAGGGGGTGCTTTCACCTCTTCCCCACAGGTGCAATGGTAGATTCCAGCTCCCCTACAAATAGTCTGTTCCCCTATTCTCCTCCCCAGCATAATGGTACATACCAGGTGCACCAGTAGAAACCACCTGTTCCTTGGTGCAATGGTATATCCCAAGCACTCTTCACAAGTTGTCCCCCCACCCACAAATATGGTACATCCCACCCAATCTTATCTACAGGTGGCCACACTCTCCCCCCACCCCATAGCAACAGCACATCCCAACCCCTACACATGATCTCACCACTTGCTCCCCTTACTAGTGGTAAATCCCACACCCCCCTCGTACACAATGGTACATCCCAATTTATCTCTATATACTACCATGGTACATTCTAACGGGCCCTCGCCTACAGGCTGCCTCAACCCCCGCCCCCGCGCATGATGGTCCGTCCAACCCCTCCTAGTGGCCTTGCCACTCCCAACCGTCACCCCCCTCTCGAAAGTAATGGTACATCCCGACCACTCCCCCTTCTCCCTACATAATGGTACTTCCCAACCCCTTCAGGTGGCCTTGCCACGCCCCCAACCGCTCCTCTTCCCCCCACATAATGGTACATCCCAACCCCTCCCGATGGCCTTGCCACCCCTCCTTCCCCCACAGTGGTACAGCCACGCGCGCTCTCGGGCCCTCCGCCCCCCCTCACCTGCAGGTGGTTTTGCCCACTCCTCCCTTCCCCCCCACGAAGATCCACTTGAGGCTCCGCTGCTCGATGATGTTGCTCAGCGTCGGCTCTAGCGGTTCCACATCGGGGGCGTCCTCGAACTCGTCCGCCTCCGGCCCCCAGCCGGGCCCCGCCGCCGCCGCCGCCATCTTGGAACCGGCTCACGTGACTCGGTACTGGGCCAGACCATTCGCGGAGGGAGGAAGCGCAGAACGAACCCGCACTGACAGAAGACGGAGCTGTGCGGCCCGACCCCGTCACACTCGCTGTACTAGCCCCGCAGTCCACAGCAATGGTACAGTCCGACCACGCCCCCTCATCATCTGACTGGGTCACTCAGGAAGCCCGCCCACCCTGATTTGGCCCGGAAAAGTTCCGCCCCTTTGCCTCATCTGATTGGTCCCTATGACATCCGCCTTACGTGATTGGGCTAAAGAGAGGGGCGCTGATTGGTTCGTTGGATTATGGGGCGCAGCCAGCCTCACTTCCGTCCAACAGGTCCCTGATTGGAGTCGAGGTTCACGCTCTGGCCGCCCATTGGTCCCGGTGCCTGCCATTCCCCTTGAGCGCGTGCGGGACCAGCGTCCCTTACGGGGACGCTCTCGCGCTCCCAGCGTGCCTTGCGCCAGCAAAGCGCTCGCTCTCCCGACACCCCCTGGGGCTGGGGCTTGTCCCGTCGTGCCCCGCGGCCGGCGCTGGCTTTTCCCGACACCCCCCGGGGCGCGGCGGCGGCGGTCTCCGCGGACAAGATGGCGGCCCGAGGGGGACGGGCGGCGGCTCCGCAGGGCCCGGGCGGCGTCAACATCTTCGCCAACGACGGCAGCTTCCTGGAGCTCTTCAAGCGCAAGATGGAGGCGGAGCAGCGGGGGCGGGAGGCGCCGGCCCAGGGGGGGCAGGAGGCAGCGGCCGCCGGGACGGTGGGGCCTGGGGAGGAGCCGGCGGCAGGGGCGGCCCCGGGGGACTCCGGGACTGAGCAGCAGCGGCCGCCGGAGGGGAAGAAGAGGAGCGGGAGCGCGCTCAGCTTCGTAAGGACCCGGGGCCCCGCTCCCCGCCCCGCTCCACAGTCTGTTACCCGCTCCCTGGGGCCTCTCCCATCCCAGCTACCCCCGCCCCCCTCCCCGGCCTCCGCCCCCCCCCCCCCGTTCCCATCCCAGCTACCCCCGGCCTCCGCCCCCCCCCCCCGTTCTCATCCCAGCTACCCCCGGCCTCCGCCCCCCCCCCCCGTTCCCATCCCCGCTACCCCCGCCCCCCGCCCCCCCCCCCCCCGTTCCCATCCCAGCTACCCCTGGCCCCCTCCCCGGCCCCCTCCCCCCCGTTCCCATCCCAGCTACCCCCGGCCCCCTCCCCGGCCTCCCCCCCCCCCCCTTCCCATCCCCCCTACCCCCGGCCCCCTCCCCGGCCTCCGCCCCCCCCGTTCCCATCCCAGCTACCCCCGGCCCCCTCCCCGGCCTCCGTCCCCCCCGTTCCCATCCCAGCTACCCCCGCCTCCCTCCCCGGCCTCCGCCCCCCCCCCCGTTCCCATCCCAGCTACCCCCTCCCCCGGCCGCCCCCCCCCCCGTTCCCATCCCAGCTACCCCCGGCCTCCGCCCCCCCCCCCGTTCCCATCCCAGCTACCCCCCCCTCCCTCCCCGGCCTCCGCCCCCCCGTTCCCATCCCAGCTACCCCCGCACCCCCCCCCGTTCCCATCCCAGCTACCCCCTCCCCCGGCCGCCCCCCCCCCCCGTTCCCATCCCAGCTACCCCCGCATCCCTTCCCCGGCCTCCGCCCCCCCCCGTTACCATCCCAGCTACCCCTCCCCCGGCCTCCGCTCCCCCCCCTTACCATCCCAGCTACCCCTCCCCCGCCCACCGCCCCCCCCCCACTCCCATCCCAGCTACCCCCTCCCCCGGCCTTCACCCCCCCCCCTTCCCATCCCAGCTACCCCGGTCTCCGCCCCTTCCCGCTCCACAGTCGTCCCCCCCCCAGCCTCTCCCATCCCAGCTATTCCCCCCTGCTCCCCCCCCCCCCCCCGCTCCACAGTCTGTGTCCTCCACCCCCTGGGGCCTCTCCCATTCCATCTACCTCCAAACCCCTCCCTGACCTCAGCACAATCCCCCCACGCACACACTCACTCTCCCTTCTGGAGTCTCTCCCACACTGTGTTCCCCTCCCCCTGGTGCCTTCCTCTTATCCTGCTCTTCAGTCGGGATCCTCTTATCTTCCTCTTCTTCCAATGCCTCCCAATCCCACCCCCTCCTCTTCCTGATATCAGCACCCCCATCCTGCTGCCCCATGTTCCCTGGCGCCTTCCCCATCCCATGGGGGCCTGTGCCCAAATTCCTGGCACCTCCTTTTACTGTATAATTCCTCCCCCCTTCACTGGAGGTTCCACTCTTCCCTTTCTCTATCTCCTCTCTTCCCCTGGATATTTATCTACTCCCTGGGCCACCTATCCTGCTAGCCTCCCCATCCTTATTCTCTGAGCCTGCAGCCTTCCCTCCCTTGTCCCTCTTCGTGGGGTGCTATTCTCCCCCCCCCCCGCTCCTGATCCTCTTGCTGCTTTAGAGCCCTCTGCACATGAGGAAACCCATATTTCCCGTCCTCGTTGCCTTTCCATAACGGGTCTGCTTTCCCTTGCTGGGTGTCCTTATTCCACCCCCACCAGGAGGCAAGTCCCCCTCGCTGAAGGCAACTCCTCCATCCCACGTGAAAAGTCTTTCCTCCTCTCCCTGCCCCTGTCAGTGGCATTTCTTCCTCCCTGCAATGCCTGGTAGTAGGTGCCCCGAACCTGATTTGTCTTTTGGAGAAGCTGTGGATGCATCTCACAGAGGTTATCCTTTTCCATCCCCCCTCCACACACAGCTTCATGGATTAGTTTCAACGACACCTCTACCTCGATATAACGCTGTCCGCGGGAGCTAAAAAAATCTTTATAGGTGAAACCGCATTATATCGAACTTGCTTTGATCTGCCAGAGTGCACAGGCCCAGCACTGCTTTACCGCGTTGTATCTGAATTTGTGTGTTATTGGGTTGTGTTATATCGGGGTAGAGGTGTCGTTGGCTGTGCGCATGTGCCAGGACCAGCGGGGAAAATGTTTAATTGCTGGAGTCCTCAAAAAGTTCCTTGTAGAACTTGAATGGCCAATCCTGGGCTCAAGCTGATCTGGTGTGTGCTCTGAGTGCCCATTAAGGAGTGAAGTCATTACTAGAGCTTGTACTTCATCAAGGCTGCCCCCGTATCAGATGGCTAATAAATCCTTGGGGTTTATATAATGCTTCAGAACATTGCAGTGCTAAGTAGCTAATTCTGAGTGCTCCTTAGAGGTAAGTATTATCCCTGATTTTGAGCTAGGGAAAGAGAAGAGAGACTGCAAGCTGACGAAAGCCGCCTTGGGCTAGTAGCAAAGCTGGATTAGAACCTGGTAGGCATGTCTCCCAGTCCAGAGTTGCAGCCCGCTGCTCTTGCTTCACAGATTTGAGAGAATGAAGTGGTAAAGGGCCCACAGATGCTATGAGTTATTGCCGATACTTGCTGTATTTATAAAATAGAGGCTCTGGACGAAGCTGCTTTCCAAGGAGAGTTTTTTAGGGCTACAGAAGAAACTTATTCCAGCAATGACTTTTTCACTTCCTGGCATGTGGGTGGAATTACCTCTTAGAGACGTTTTGCTGATTAGTTTTTTTTAAACCCCTGGATTTTTACATCTTAATTGACTACTCTTCAGAGTAACATGTCAAAGGAACTCTCTTGTATCCCGGTTGTGCTTCCTTAACCATTATTAGCGCTGTTCCCCTGTTGTGCTTGGGAGCTCGTTAGCTGTAACTTTGGAAGATTGCAATGATACTAAAGCAAATCCCCCGCCCTTCCATTACAATACCTAGGTCACTTACCAAACTCTGATGGGGCTAAATGCACCTTAGGTCCTGTCCCCACAAGAGTTTGAACTATGCTAGCTACAGCAAAGGTCAGAAACAGTTGGCGGGGGCTGGATGGGACAATAAATGGAGTGAGATAACAATGCTACAGTTATCGGCCGTACAGGTGGTGATAGGGGTGGGTAAAAACTGCCGTTGTGTTTGCATAAGTTAAACAGATGCAGAGATTCAACTGCTTCGGGCTTCAGCGTTCAGAGCTGGCCTCCACAGCTATTAATACCCCCCTTCCTGGTCACTCACAGCGCCCTTTGAAACCCCCTAGTAGAGTACATTGACTAGTCAGGAAGGCTAAGATTTTTCTGTCAGAAATTTTTTAGTAAAAGTCACGGGCAATAAAGAAAAATTAACGGAAGCCGTGACTCATGACTTCTACCAAAAATACCCATGACAAAACGGGGCGCTCAGCTGCAGGGTCCCCCCACAGCAGTTAGGGAGCTGTGGGGGGACCCTGCAGCTCCTGGCCGCCGCAGTCACGGAGGTCGCTGGAAGTCAGATTCCGGGACTTCCTCGACCTTTGAAAAAATCGTAGCCTTAATAATCAGTAGCATTGCTGGCCATCCGGGTGCCTGCTTAATGCATAGGATAGGCCTCGATTCACCAAGATATTAACATTATTCTCTAATGAGGCTGTTAATAGGCAAAAAAGTTATTTATGTGCCTGTGTACCTTGCTGAATCGGGCCCGAGCCAAGGTAAAGCTGCCTGCTCTGTGGTGTTCGGGACAGGCTTTGGTACTATGTTTTTCTATTCCCTTCATGTTGAACGCCACCTTACTGCAGGGCACTTAGCAAGAGCTGTTTAACTGCCGTCTAGAATATAGCCACCCCATGGGATGAATTTTGCACATTTACTGGTACTAAATCCTGGTTTTGGATTTCATGTGCAGGCCAGCAAGTGTCTGAACATAGTACAGTAGATCTCTGAAAACTAGACCTTGGTGATGATAGAGGCACAAATCTGATCTCCCTTGCGTGGAGCTAACAAGGCTTTTATTCATAGAAAAATGGTCTGCAGTTTCAGTGTGTCAGGTAGCACTGAGAAGCAAAAACGCATTTTCCATTGCCTGCTCTAGCTCAGGATCAACAGGGATTTTAGAGAATGAAAATCCAAGTGCGAAGGCCGCGGAGGAGGGTTTCCTGCCCTTTACTTTGTTGTGTATTAATTGGCTATGAAGCACCAATCGCACACATTGTGCTGTAGAGCCCTGCCTCCATGCTGTCACATTCCTAGCACGTGTTGGGCCTGGTAGCGAGGCAGATGGGCTGTCACCCGAGGCTTGCAGTACTATTGTAGCTTGGCTGAAACGGGGAGCTGGGATCTCCTTTTTTGGGGTAGCAGGAAGCAGGGATTTCATGGCATCTTGCCTTGCTCAAAAGTCCTTTGAATAGTCGGATTCAGACTTCGGAGCGGGAACAGGAGCAGGGTTTCCCCAAGGCTGTGGTTGGGAATCCCAGCAACCTGACTGGATGTTGGCCATGAAGGAATGACTGACTCTTGGAGAGAATTATTCTTATGCAAAATGTTTGTCTTCCCCTGATTTCTACTTAGCTAATTACTGAATGCACATAATCTCGACTTACATCATTGCATGAAAATAATACCCCACCTGCTTTATAAACTTGCTGCAGAGATTTCTAGAGTGCCCAGAGCACTTCCTCAAGTCTGTGAAAAATCCACATTGCTCTGCACAGGGGCAGCAGTTGAACCGTAGATAGGTGTAGAGAGCTTCATGCGCTAGGCTGTGCAATGCTCAGTGTCCCCTACTGATGCTTGTCCATGTCTGTAGGTGAAACCACCTAAGGCATATTTGAGGTGGTGGAAGGGGGATGCGTGAGGCTCGAAAAATGAACGTTTCCTTATATTGGGATGGGGAAGAACTCTGGGTTAGGATTCCGGTTCCCTTGGCATCTGCTTGCGTTCGGAGTAAACCAAACAGTGTGTCGGTAGCCAGGTGTTGGAAGTGCGTTTGTCTTCTCCTAGCATCTGTGGCTGTGTTGGGGAGCGCAGGCTGCAGGTAACGCTTGGCAGCTTTATTCTGAAGAACAGGCGTGACGCGTTAAGATGATCTAATTGAAGGACTCCCTATTCCATTATATAGTGGGCAACATTACCCTTGCAGCTGCCAGGGCTCGTATAACGGTTGCAGTCTTCTGTCCCTTCACCCAGGTGGGCAAGCGGAGAGGTGGCAACAAACTAGCCCTGAAGACAGGAGTGGTAGCAAAGAAGCAAAAGACCGAGGAGGAGGTAAGTGGCAGTGTTGCCTAGTGGATAGCCACTGGACTGCAACTCGGGAGACCTGGTTTCTGTTCCTGGCATTGCTTTGCTGAGCGCCCTTGGGCAATTCGTGACCCTTTGTGCCTCCATTTCATCATCTGTAACATGGGGTGATACTGATCTTTAAGCGCTTTGCGATCTCTGGAGGGAAAAACACTAGAGAAGAGCTAGGGATGACCGCAGAACCTCTATTTTACGAGCCAACTGGGAACCGAAGAGTTCATAAATTTGATGATCTCAAAATGACAGTAGTTTCTGGTGCATAGGTTGCAGTATCGTGCCCTGCATAGCTTGCTTGCTTGTCCTTCAAACTGCCGCAAAGCGGTTTCCAATGCATTGACAGCATTGGAATGTGAAGGATGTCGACATTGTTATTCGTCGACATCACTTTCGTTACACAAATCATCCCCCCCAACGTGGGATGGGGAAATCACGTAACTGGTTGGTTGTAAGATTGGTGTTGTAAAACACAGGTTCTACTGTAAGATTTATTACTAGTGATTGTAAACGTTCTTGAAAGATCAATCAAGGAGCATTTCTGGGCAGCGGGTTCTGGAGTGAAATGAGTTCTGAGTGGCCCTGTGCTGCTTGGAGGAGACTTTGAGCTCACCTATTCTGGGGCTGGGTGAAGGGAGACTGACTAAGAGTGTCTCCGTGGAGCGTTAGCTCCGAATGGCTATTCTGGGTTAGTTGCCCATGTATTAAAGCCGTTCTGTCCATGTGGACGCTCCAAGTGTGGAATACACAGGCCTGCTTGTGTTTAGATTAATCCACTTCCAACGTGGCAGTTCCAGGCTGTTTCCCTGTGTAGACAAGCCCCCAGTTAGAAGAGCCTCTGAGCTGCTCCAAGTTACTCTCTGGTTCCCAGGGCCACAGGAAACAGTGTATCTGCAGTGCTACCTCGCCATAATCCCATCCCACCCCTGGGCTGAGGGCAGGGTGGGTCATTGTAGAGCCTTGTGGTAATTGTACACCAACGTCCTATGCAGCGGGAGATTTGCAGGGAGTCACTTGTGTGCCCTTTAAGCCATCAGTGGTGAACGGGGCTTCAGTGTAACAGTTTCAAGCTATGTGTGGGATTAGAATAGAGGTTTGCATGCCAGGTCTCCTGGGTTCTATTCCCGGCACGAGAAGGGGGCTCTGGTGCTTAGAGCAGAGGTGGGGCAGGGAATCAGGGTTCCTCGGGTCTGCCCTCCCCTCTGGGAGGGGTGAGTGGGGCCTAGCGATCAGAGTTGGGAGTCAAGATTCCTGGGTTCTAGTCCTGCCACTGGCTTGCTGTGGCCTTGGGCAAAAGTCGTCCTGTCCGTGTCCCTGTTTGGGATAACAGGCTATTTTATCTGACGAGGGCGTTGGCAGGTAGTGAATTAGTACAAAGCGCTTTGAAAATGAAATCCACCCAGTGCACATGTCTTGGTTACAGCCTTTGAAGCGCCCCTCCCCCCCGCCCCTCTCTCTCTCTCTCACTGCAGGTTTTGACAAGTAAAGGAGATGCCTGGGCCAAATACATGGCAGAAGTGAAAAAATACAAAGCCCACCAGTGTAGCGATGACGACAAAACGAGACCCCTTGTTAAATAGCCCTTCTTTCTGCTGACTTCCACGAGGACGCTCTGTTGTACATACTTATTTAAAACAGCGAAGGAGGGTAGCTAGGCACTGTGAACTTAACACAGCAGTTCCTAGCGTTGGCTCCAATGGATGGTTCCCACAGATGTTTTTTTATCTATCCAGGCGCACCGAGACTTTCATTAGTCTGTCGTTTACTTAGTTTTGGTTTTCGTTGGTTCCTGCTGGGAAGTACGGACTCTGAATTAGTTGTAGCTTTTATTTTTTTTTAAAAGAATCCAAAGTAGTGGAATCCTGACAATGTTGTGTATTTCTGCGGCTGTCAAGCCAAAATCTAATCACCAGCTCTCGCGTGTGAGATGCAACTCGCTTCCACATCCGTACACAACCAAGAACCTGTCCCACCACCCCTGCTCTTCCCTCTCACCCACGGAGGACTCCAGCCGTCTCAGCAAGTTGAGCTTCATACTAGCTAACTTCTTTGAGTAGAAATTGTAGGCGGTAGATGGTGGGCGTCAAACTCCATTATTAAAGGTAAATGTGGATGCTGCAGTTGCATTTACTCATTAAAGACCTTGGATATTTTTAAGCTGCTCCTGCTTTGTTGGGTGTCTTTGATGCCAGTGCTACATTCCCTGCAGCCTTGTTGGAGGGTTCCCAGTTGGTTCCTCGCAATACCTTTGTTCTGTTACCCGACTCAGCGTTTTCAGGACCAATCCAGGGTTACTGGGTCACCGTCTCGTGTGGTGGTTTCCATGTATCTATTCTGCGATGCTGGTGTCTCTCCCCAGTTCCTTCACACAACTTCCAGCAGTTTCAGGCAGCCTGATCGCTGCCTGCCTAACACACTCCTGCGACTGCATCCCCACAGTTGCTGCCTGTGTAATGGGAGGGGCGTTTCTCAGAACTAGCCGAGTGAAAGGGAGGCCTCTGGTCGCTCCTGTAAGCTGAGCAGCATGAAACCTGGCACCAGCGGGTGGTCTAATGATGTGCCTAGGGAGGGGAAACCGATGAAGCATTAAAAACTTGCTACTGAAGATTCAAATCAACTGTGGCAAGGCCTGGGCCATGTCCTTGTGGTGGGGCTTGCACTAAATCAGAGTGGCTGAGGGACATGAGCCATAGGGCTGGCTGGAACTCAGACCCCTGGCTTGCTGCAGCTGTGACCAAGTCATTTCAACTCGGCCTTTTTCCCTACTCATGAGATACTTACCTCAAAGTTGGGAGCAGCAGGAGAGTTTCTACAGTGCTGTGAAGTCTTAAACTCCAGCTGTTGGCAGTGGTGAAGGCTGCAGATGTTGCTAGTGAGATCTGCCAGATGGAGGCATCTCAAACTAAATACCCACCTATAATTAAGTGATGGCTTAACGGCAGGGCCTGTAGCGTGTAACCCACTGCTTTAGCCTGAGGGCCTCTGCTCTGGGCTTTTATTTCCCCAACAAGTGGGGGATCAAGTTGGGTTTAAATCTCAGGCCCATTGTGCCATTTTCAGCCACTTGCCTTCAGTCGGCTCTTCTCACCTGTTCAGTCAGCACCTGGAGATGCTCTGACCTGGCAGCAGCTTTGAGGATAGAGCGGTGCAGCTGCCAATTAATCCTGGAATATTTTGGGAGCCAGATTTTCCCCATGGATGGCCCTTGCCATGAGGAGCTGGGGGAAGGGTGTGGTTTCCCGTATTTTCTCTACCAGTCAGGGTGGGAGGGGGAAGCTGGATCCCCTAAGCAGTAGAGATGAGTGACATGAATCTCCCATGGCTTAGAGCGGGTAGCGCAGCTGACGTAAGGCTTTAAGTAGACGGCTGGGCCTTGGAGCTGCTGTGACCTGTCCACCTGATTCATCCCTCTTTGTATCACTCTTACGGGCCAAGCTCAGAACCACTGACAACTTTTTCTTAAGACTGACTTTTTAAAATAAACTCCTGTTGTACATACTGCTGTGTCGGTAGGTCTGTTTCACAGGAAGTGTTGCTCTGTTTCCTGTCTCTGCTTTTGCCTGTGTAATTAATTAGCTGTCGTCTGCCCATAAAGCCATTAACAGGTACAGCCCCTGTAAAGGGAGCGCAGTGAGCTGTTGCTGGAGAAAGAGGGTGGTACCAATCTCCTGGGGGATGGGGGGCTGAGGTAAGTGCTCTGAGCTCATTGGGTAGCAGGAGCTGTGGAAGTAACGTGGGGGTTATGTCTACATGGCACCATTAACCCAGAACCCTCCCAAACCCCATTTCTGTCCCATAGGAGTGTCTGAGGGTGTTTTAAGGCCAGGCTAGCTAACCTGGCTGGGGAGGTGGATTAGAACCCAGTGAGGATGCAGGCTGAAGTATCAGGTGCTGCTTGTCCTCCAGTGCTCTTGCCCCAATTCTCTGCCCTGAAGAAAAGGGAGTTTCTCCCATAATTGACTGGGAAGGAATCCCAGAGCATCTCAGCCCAGAGAACGCAGGGCCATGCCCCCAGGCGAGTGCAGAAACTGTGAGGACGTGGTTCAGTGCTGGGGGGACACAGCCAGGCACCGCTCCCCCAGGTTAACAGCAGTGTAGACACGTAGCCTTGAGACCTCAACCAAGACCTGTTGTACGTGGTCAGAGTCAGTCCTGGCCCAGAAGAACTTACAGCTGACACCCTTGGCGGGGGCTGGGAAAGGACTCGGCCGAGGTCACAGAATGGCACTTGCAGAGCTAGGATTTGAACCTGTTTCCTGACGGTTAGTCTGGTCCTCTAGCGTCTGCCCTGCAAGGAGTGGGGGGGGGGGGAGGAGCTAAATGTGGAGAGTTTGACTCGAGGGGCGTCAGTGTAAATTCACTCTCCTTTACCTTCTCCAGGGAAGCGTAAATCCGCATTGTCCCAGGAACAGTGAGGGCTGGTCCACACTCCAGCACACTAAGGATCAGCAAGGGCTAGAGGAATAAAATTAACCAGGCCAGGGAGGGCCCAGTCCCCAACCACCCTCCCAGCTAATGTCATGGAAGTTAAATACAGCAGGAGGTGGTAGCCCCTGGCTGCTGCAACCAGTTGTGATGGTGGGTAGCAGTTCTGGGTGAAGAGACCATGGGTCCAGGTTAAATCTCCCACAAGCACTCACAGAACTAAGTGATTGGGCAACAAAATGGCAAATGAAATTTAATGTGGCTAAATGTAAAGTAATGCACATTGGAAAAAATAACCCCAACTATACATACAATATGATGGGGGCTAATTTAGCTACAATGAATCAGGAAAAAGATCTTGGAGTCATCGTGGACAGTTCTCTGAAGATGTCCACACAGTGTGCAGAGGTGGTCAAAAATGCAAACAGGATGTTAGGAATCATTAAAAAGGGGATAGAGAGTAAGATGGAGAGTATCTTATTGCCCTTATATAAATCCATGGTATGCCCACATCTCGAATACTGTGTACAGATGTGGTCTCCTCACCTCAAAAAAGATACATTGGAACTAGAAAAGGTTGAGAGAAGGGCAACTAAAATGATTAGGGGTTTGGAGAGGGTCCCATATGAAGAGAGATTAAAGAGGCTAGGACTCTTCAGCTTGGAAAAGAGGAGACTAAGGGGGGATATGATAGAGGTGTATAAAATCATGAGTGATGTGGAGAAAGTAGATAAGGAAAAGTTATTTACTTAGTCCCATAATACAAGAACTAGGGGTCACCAAATGAAATTAATGGGCAGCAGGTTTAAAACAAATAAAAGGAAGTTGTTCTTCACGCAGCGCACAGTCAGCCTGTGGAACTCCCTGCCTAAGGAGGTTGTGAAGGACAGGACTATAACAGCATTTAAAAGAGAACTGGATAAATTCATGGAGGTTAAGTCCATAAATGGCTATTAGCCAGGCTGGGTAAGGAATGGTGTCCCTAGCCTCTGTCTGTGAGAGGGTGGAGATGGATGGCAGGAGAGAGATCACTTGTTAGGTTCACTCCCTCTGGGGCACCTGGCATTGGCCATTGTCAAGAGACAGATACTGGGCTAGATGGACCTTTGGTCTGACCCAGTACAGCCGTTATGTTCTTATAAGCACATCCGATTTCAGCAGCCAGTACTGCCCTTCTCTCTGTGATGTGGCCTGGTCTATCTGGAGCAGTTTAGGCCCATGCTCCTGACTGATTTCCAGGTGCATGAAGGACTTTACTGTCCCCCAGCAAACCATTACAGTGGTTGTATCTGCTTCTGTATGGGGCAGGAGGTGATGCAAGTGGTTGTGACAGGGCTACAGGAGTCTTAAATGTGGTCTAGTGCTGCATCTTGTCAGGGTTGTGTGGTTCCTCACCTGGCCCTAGGGCTGACATGTCCCTCCTTCAGAGGTGTGTGCTGTGAGCAGGCCTCGGTAAGATACTCTGCAATCAAAGCCACACGGCCCAGCACTCATAGGCAATCTATTTTATTGTTCATTTCCAATGCAATGTACATCAGTCTTAACTTTCAAGCGCTAAATCCTTGTTAAGGACAATACGTAACTGGAAAAGCCCTTTCACGCTTCTGGCCTGGGAGCTACTAACAGAGCACAGGGCAGCCCGTCCTACTGGCAACTCACTAGAAATTGTGCTAACCCCTGGTGGGCCGGGCCGATTCCTGCACTACGAGCGGCATCTGACAGCCGAGTGCGTGGAAGGCAAACGAGCTGGCTTCGCTAGGGTGGGTTCAAGTCTCAAGGCAACAAGAGAAGCTCCTGGTGCTCCCACCATGCGAAAGAAAACTTCCTATTTCGTGGGGCAAACTTGGCCTCTGTTTCCAATTTTCTACTCTCGCAGTTTTGATTAGTCTTCATTGCCTTGTGAGCCAGCTAAGGCGGCAAATCTGCAGGTTGTAGAGTTTAATGACTGATATTAAAGTTGCAACCTCAAAGGGAACAAATGAACTGCTGCCCTGCCTTCAAAGAGGAGAAAATGCATCAAAAGCAACTGCCCTTTACCTGGCAGACGCTTAAAATAGCACGAGGGAAGAAATCTGCATTCGGTTATTTAAAGCCATTCAGTTGTGACACAATAAAAACCACCTTGTGCCAAGCCGATTGGGCTTAATAGAAATAATTTATTTTGGGGACTATAAAATCTTCTGGGGGTGGGAGAAATTCCTCCAGGAAATAGCTTTGTTCAGGCAGATGTGCCAGCTGGAATATTAAAACATTGTCTGATTGGCGAGAATAATCTCTAAAGCAGGAGAGAGAAAATGAGCAGGGTTTGGTTTTCCTTCCTCCTCAAACCCAAGATTGACACTAAGGGTAGCGCCTTTATGGGGTGCCATTCGTGGGGCTAGAATCAGAGTCCTGCTGTAACGTTGCTACTTAACGTCACCCACTGAGGTTGCTTCTAGGCACCCCTGTTTGAGTAACAGCGGGTAGGGAGCCACTCGGGGACTTATTCTCGTCATTCCAGCCCATTTGGGGTGGGCGGTTTGGTTTCAGTCAGCCGAGGGGTTAAGCACAGCTGCCGCCACCCAGGGGAAGGAAAAAACAGGTGCTAAAGGAGCTGAGTTGTGACTATTTAAAGCAGAGATGAACCAAAAACAAATCCCTAACCAAGCTAGATGTCGAGCAGCGCAAGCCTGCGGCTCTTGCCAGCACCTCTACGATCTTGCACCTTCTGCTTGTAATGGAGGGGATCAGCACCTATTTTTATTTAACCTCATCCATTTCTCTCTCACTTCTGCATTACGCCAATATCGTCACACTCACGAAGGGGCTGCAGCCTAACAGCACCTTCCCCCATCCCCATCCCAGCCAGGCCATGCTCGCTGAGGAGCTACTCGAAGGGGCTGCATGGCATGGGCAGGTGCTGCTTTCTGGCAGGGCCCAGGAAGGGAACTTTCCATACCTCAGCCTGACACGCTAATACAGAGATTGCAAGAGGCAGCTTTTAACTGACATTCAGGCGGAGCGACGTTCCAACGGCTCTGGACGATCCGCGAGGCAGCAGAGCTGGCGTTCCTTGCCGGAGTCTTTGGTGTAACCCGTGAGGGTGCAAAGCGAAAAGCCCCCAGCTCGGCCGACCTCTCCGCACCACCAGCCTCGAAGCATTAGCATGGGCCACGCCGCCGCCGCTTGGCCTCAATTCGTCTCGTAGGAGGCCAGCAGAGCAGCGTCCACCGGCTCCATGCAGGAGGGACAGGTGAAGGAGCGCATCAGCCAGTCGTCGATGCAGTCCACGTGGTAGATATGCAGGCAGGGCAGGAACCGGATGGGGTCTCCGTACACAAAATCCAGCATGCAGATGACACACCTATGGCCAGAGAGCGGGGAAGTGCTGTTAGCTCACCGTCTGCAGGGCAGATCCCTGGCCCCACTGTCTCCATCCCTGCCCTGGGGGCTTTGCCCCCTATGTTTAGGGGCCTGTTAAGCTGGAGCAGCCTTGGGGCTGTTCTACTTCATGCTCTGCTTCCCACAGGCCCTGGGAAGAGAGAAAAGCCCCTTTCTTCTGCCAGAGCAGAGCGGGGCAAACTACAGCCCACGGGCTGGCCATCCTGGCTGGGGAGGCTAGCCCCCGGCCCCTGCACTGCTGTCCCCCATCCCCCACAGCCTCACCTCACTGCCAGTGCTCTGGCCTGCCGCTCCTGCCAGGCAGTGTGGCAGCATGGCTGGCTCCGGCATGGTAAGGGAGTGGGGAGTGAGTGGGTCCCAGGGGCAGTCAGGAAGCAGGGGGGCCATGGTTCATGGGGGCGGGCAGTCAGTGGACAGGGAACCAGGGGGGTTGGATAGGCGCGGGAGTCCCAGGAGGCCTGTTGGGGCAGGGGTGTGGATAGGGGGCGGGACAGTCGGGGGGGGGTGTTGGATAGGGTGTGGGATTCCCAGGGGACAGTTAGGGGTCAAAAAGCAGGAGGGTTTGGGAGTTCTGAGGGGGGCAATCAGGGGGCGGGACGTGGGAGGGGTGGATAGAGGGCGGGGGCCAGGAGGCACAGCCTTCCCCACCCGGCCCTCCATACAATTCTGAAACCCCCATGTGGCCCTCGGGCCAAAACGTTTGCCCACCCCGATATAGAGACTCCCAGCATGCTCCTGGGCATGCTCCGAGGGAGGAGTCTTGACCCAGTGCACACAGCTGAGTACAAGGCACTGCAAGGCTGCATCAGGCCAGGATTCTACCTCCCACCACACCCCGGACCAGCTGCTTCCAAGGAAGGTGGAAGCGACCCCCGTCTTCCCCCCGCCATCTGAGCAGGGTGAACCCAGCTGAACACAGCATTCACGGTGTTGGCGAACTGAGAGGACAGCAAAGTGATTTCCATTTTCATTTTCACACGCCTATAAGTTTAATACACTGGCTTTTGGACTGGGCAGTTTTCCCACTTTGATTTCCTGACCCATACAGGAAAACTCCTCAAGCATTTGAAATCGAGGCACCTGTCACCTAATCAATTCCCTGCCTGTGCGCAGGAGCCTCTGGCATGACAGCAGCTTGATCTCTCGCCTGTTCTCTGCCTGGAGCAGAGTTCAGTCTCCTGACGACTGAAATGCTTTAATGGCCTGTAACATACAGGAGCTGAGACCAGAGCAGAAGTCCCCAGCGCAGTGCCCGCAGGCACCATATGGGGCGTCTAAGTGCACCCGTGTACTGGCCGGCGGATGAGCATGCGTCATCCAGAGGCATCACCACCGAAAATCAGCAGCATGTCGGCAGCAACGCCTATTGACGCTGCTTGTCGGTGGAATTTCAGTGGATGCTCGTCTGCTGCCACGGTCCTCCATGGTTCGTCGTCTGGCACCCGCCAGACGAAGAGGGTTGGGGACCCCTGGACTAGGGGATCTAATGGTCCCTTCTGATCTTAAGCTCTATGAGAGACAACTGAGAGAGTAGAACCGTCACCCTATTCGAAACGGAAGAAAACGGGTTACTTCCCACCTCAGCCTCCCAATGGGAGACTCTCTCAAATACCAGCTGAACTCTGCTGGTAACAAGCAGTAGCTCTCATGGAAGCTCGGATATGTTTAGTGAAGGGTTTGAAGATCAAGTGAAGCTGTTTGGAAGAAGTGGAATCAGCCCACCGGAGAGAGGGCAAACTGCGTGCAGGCTGCTCTGGCAAAGAGGTAGGAGGACCAAGTCCTTGTCTTCAAAGACTTTCCATTCTAGGCAGCCGTTATCCAGCCTTGTGTAATCCCACGGGCTAGGAGCTAGTCAGTTGTTTTCCCTCGAGGAGTGAGTGGATTTTCTGCCAAGCCTGGAAAGTTTCCATAACAATTTTGGAGTTACCGCAAACCTAGGCAGTTAATTCTACGGGCTGTTTGGGGCAGATTGTTCAGCTTTATGGCGACTGCCGTCAACCCTCACAGCTCAGCCCGGCTAAGAGAAGAAACGAAAGGTGTCGGACGCAAAGGACTTACTCTTTCACGTTTTTTTCCGATGGTTCCGTGCCCGGAACGAATATCCCTTTGGGCAGGTGCTGTATCAGCCCAATCCGCTGGGCAATTCGGATCTGCTCTTCCTCCGTTAGCTGCGTGGCAAGTCGGGTCTGGCTCGGTGTGGGGTGATACACTGGGATCGGCTCATGTTCCTTCAAAATCAGAAGACAGAGCTCATTACCCTGGTAACAGGCACCCAGGGGCTGAACGTCCCCCCCTCCTCCTGATTTTAATAGAAAACAAACCTGTCAGGGATGGGCTAGGTAGACTCAACCCTATCTCAGCATGGGGGGGAGGGGGGTTGCACTAGATGACCTCTTGAGGTTCCTTCCGGCCTGGCATTTCTATTATGCTAGTTAAGGAGTTAGTTTTGCAGTCTATCCAACTAGTGATGTGCCCTTATTTATACAGCAGTAGCAACTAGGAGCCTCAGTCCTGGATCAAGACCACAGCGTGCAAGGTGCTGTACATTGTTTAGGTGTATTACGGTAGCGTCCAGTACCTCAGTCATGGATCAGGACCCCAGCGTGCTAGGCGCTGTACAAACGGACAAAAAAAAAAGACAGTCCTTGCCCCCAAAGCGCTTCCAATCCAAGTGTGAGAAGAGATGAGAGATGGATATAAACGGACAGGGAAGCCCAAGGAAACCAGACTGGTCAGCATGACAGGCAGCGCATCAGCACAGCAGCCGCCTCGCTGGTGTCAAGGTTTCGACAGGCATCGTGACAGAGGGGAGTTTTCGGAGTTACCTCCCACCGCAGGGCTGGGGACAGTTCTTCATGGTGTTACTGAACTCAAGCACCCATGGGGAACACCAACGTTGCTCCTGAGGAAAGGCCAGGCCGGAGACCTGGCCATTTCAGGCTGACCCACCCAGCCGGATGCTATGACCTGATGGCACAGCATCAAGCCCTTCATCCAGAAAGGCACACGCTAATCCCTCCCCCACACCCCCAGTAATACACGGCCCTCCCCCTACAACGACAGAGGTCACCAACTGGGCTGTTCTGCGGCTTCAACACAAGCTTTCAGTGGCACAGCTGGACCGAGACGGGAGAGAGTAAACCCAGCTCAAGGAGCGGTGGTAGCTACGTCGGTGGGAGACGCAGACAGAGCGCCGTGCACCTGAGCCCTTACGCGGGCAAAACTGGGGGAGGGTTTCCACACCACGGAGCGATAGAAGTTTTGCCAACATTAAGCGCTAGTGTAGACCCGGCCTTCGAGTTTACATGGCTCTGAGCATTGGGCAGATCTCTTTCAATCTAATGAAGTGTTTCTACAGCACCCAGGGAACAGCTGTGTCTTCAGGGTGGAGACACCAAGCGGGGAGAGGAATGTTTAGGGTGGAGCTAGATTGAAATTGAGCACAGCGTAGGCTGAGTATCAGGGTACAGTCTTCCCTAGGGAGCCTGTAAGAACTCCCATTGTTTGGGGGTGTTTCAGACTAGGTCCAAAGGCCTGGGAATAGCCCATGGGGCCAATCCCAAGGTGGACAAGCCGGGATTCTCTGGCTCCTAGTTTGCAGGAGGTGCTGATAGGAGCTGGTTGGAAATGCAGCTTCTCTGGGAATGCCAGAGCCCCATGTCCAAAGCCAGCGCCCGCCAAAGGGAAGAGAATAGGCCTGGAACCCAGGAGTCCCTGGGAGGATCCTTCTGGCTCCTGGTGCCCAGCCATGCACCCGTACAGGACTGGGAGTGCTGCTGGCTAGGTCAGGTAGGCGACACCCCCCGACCTCCTTGTACCCTTCCCAAAGGAAGCCCACACTGGGCCACCCCCACCCCCAGAATCTCTCCATGGGCCACACCCCTTGTTGCTCCCCTCCCCCAGCTGCCCCAAAAGCTCCCCCTGCCCCCCATGGGGCTGCAAACCCCCAATACTCCCCACTGGTCACACCCCCAGCTGCAAGGCGAGCTTCACGCATGGGCCACAGCACAGCCCCCCTCCCCACCCAGAATCCCATCCCCATGAGCAGTAGCCCCCTCCTCCCAGCTCACCCCACCTCCCGACTACTCACCTCTCCTGGGAACGCCCCCATAGGCCTCGGTCCCCCCACCCCCAGAGCCAACCCCCAACTGCTCCCCACGGCTCCCCCCACCCCATGAGCCCCTCCTTCCCCTCCTGGCCACCCCAAAGCTCCCCCCATACTCTCCCGGTATAGCCTCTCCCTTGGGCTCCCCCGCCCCCATGGGCCGCTCCCCTGCCCCCCTGGGGCCTATGACCCGCCAGCCCCCCCACGGGCCCCATAGGCCCCCAGGCTCTCCCCCTCCGGGGCCTATTACCCCCAGCCCCCCCCACGGCCCCCAGGCTCTCCCCCTCCGGGGCCTATTACCCCCCAGCCCCCCCACGGGCCTCACAGGGCCCCAGGCTCTCCCCCTCCGGGGCCTATTACCCCCCAGCCCCCCCCACGGCCCCCAGGCTCTCCCCCTCCGGGGCCTATTACCCCCCAGCCCCCCCCACGGCCCCCAGGCTCTCCCCCTCCAGGGCCTATTACCCCCCAGCCCCCCCCTGGGCCTCACAGGCCCCCAGGCTCTCCCCCTCCGGGGCCTATGACCCCCCAGTCCCCCCCACGGCCCCCCGGCTCTCCCCCACCGGGGCCTCCGACCCCCCAGTCCCCCCCACGGCCCCCCGGCTCTCCCCCTCCGGGGCCTATGACCCCTCGGCCCCCCCACGGGCCTCATAGGCCCCCAGGCTCCCCCCCGGGCTATGACCCCCGCCCCTCCACGGGCCGCCCCGTACCTGGTAGGGGGGCGGCGCCGGGGGGGGCGGCGGGTCCCCGGGCCCCAGGCTGGCCCCGTCCCCCGAGTCGTTGAGCAGCGAGAGGTCATCGGCCGCCTGCGAGGAGAGGCAGTTCCCCATCCCCGCCCGGCGGGCCCGGTCCCGGCCGGACTCTGCCACCCCCGGCCCTCCGCTGGGGGGAGGGGCAGGGAGCGACGCCGTCTGCTCCCCCCGCCCCTCGCCGGGCAATGGTACCGCCCTCCGCCCCGGGGCACCACGGGAATTGGAGTCCGGGGGGGGCCTCCGCGCGTGCGCAGAGGGGGAGAGCGTGTGGGATTGGGAGGGGGGCGCAATCAGCGAGGAAGGGGAGGATAGTGGGAGGGGGTAGGAAAGAGGAGGGGCAGGTATGGAGTGAGGGGAGGGGGCAGAGCAGGGAGTGGCTGGGTCGGAGAAACAGGTTGTGAGGAAGGGGCAGCGGGGAAGGGATGAGAGCAGGTGTAAAGAAGGGGAGACCCCCACATGCCCCCAGTGCCAAAAGGAATTTGGGAATCGATTTGATTCACCCCACAGGACCTTCACAGTTTGGGAACATACTTACCCTTGGACTAAACGCGCCACTTTCTCCTGCCTTGATCCTACCCAATTGCCCCTCATTTGCTTCTTCAGGGTGCATGAAGAAAGCCTGGAAGATTTTTTCTTTTCCTCGTCTTATATGGTTGCAGATTCATCATCAAATGCTGGCATCGAACAGAGGGCAGAGTTAAGGTTGTCTGGTCTGGGGGTGACTGAGCAGGGCTGGTTTGCTAGGGGAGCAGGGTCCCTGGCAGGAGTGCCGGGCAAGCCCCCAACCCCACTCCCCAGCAGGAGCACCGGGCAAGTGGGCAAAGATGGGCCAGCTCCTGTGCTTTGACCCCATTTTCCCACAGGAGCACAGGGGAGGGGTCCCTCTGGCTCTGGCTCTGGCCAGGGCCCCACAAAATCTACCTCTGGACTCAGGACACCTGGGTTCTATTCTGGCTCTGCCACTGATCTGCAATGTGACCTTGGGCAAGTCGCATCCTTTCTCTGTGTCTCAATTTCTGCTCCCAGCCTGTGTGTCTTCCCTATTTTGAGTGTAAACTCTTTGAGGTGGGGATTGTCTTTGTCTTTCTATTGTCTTACACACATGCTTGTACTGTGCAAACCCCTGTGTGGGCACATTTATCTCCGTTTAAGACTGATCGGAGTTTAGTTTGTGATGGAAGCTAAAGCAATGTAAGCCACATTTCAACTGATTTAAAAACATCCACTATTGTAGCAATTTAACCAAAATTGGTTTAAAAATGACACCTATAGTTAAACCAGGCCTCAGGTATGTACAACATCTGACAGGTTAGATACTACTGTACCCTAAATCCCATTCCCCTTCCAAAGCTGGTGCTAGAACCCAGGAGTCCTGGCTCCCTGTTCTAACTGCTAGATCCCACTCCTCACCCAGAAATAGAACCCAGGAGTCCTGGCTCCCAGCCCCCTGCTCTAACCACTAGCCCCCACCCAGAGCCAGGGATAGAACCCAGGAGTCCTGGTTTCCAGCCCCCCTGCTCTAACCACTAGACACCACTCCCCTCTCAGAGCTGGGGATAGAACCCAGGAGTCCTGGCTCCTTGCCCCCTGCTCTAACCACTAGCCTCCACCCAGAGCCAGGGATAGAACCCAGGAGTCCCGGCTCCACCCCTCAATCACAGTTTGGTTCAACAGATTGAGGGAAGGGGGCGTGGCTACGGCCTCTCTTTGGGAGCCGAGCCCGCCCCTTCCTCCTATCACGTGACCGGTACCCGCTTCTTTCCCCACCATGTGACCCCCCCTCAGTTTCCCTCCCTCACGTCACGTGGTGCGGCCGCCAGCGGGCGGGGAACGGCGGCCGGCCGGGGTCAGCGCCCGCGTGTCGCGTTCGCCTCGTTTTGCCGCCGCCGCCGCTGCCGCTACCGCCTCCCTCCTGGGCCGGGCAGCCGGAGCCGCCGCCAGAGCGAGAGAGGCCGCCGCGCCCGCCCCTGGCAGCCGGGCAGGTACCGCCGCGCCGGGCCGGGCCGGCTAGGCCGCAGCGCCCGCCGGGGCCTGCGGGAGCAGCGTGGGCGCGGGGAGCCGGGGCGGGCGCGCGGCCGGGAGGGGCGCGGGGGGAGCTGAGTAAACCCGGGGGGAGGCGAGGCTGGGGGGCGGGAGGAGCAGCCGGGGGGGGATGGGGGGCGGGAGGAGCAGCCGGGGGGGGGGAGGCTGGGGGGCTGGAAGGGGCGGGGGTTGTCGGGGGGGGGGTTGGGTTGGGTCACGGGGGTGGGAAACTGGGCGAGCCCAGGTGGAGGGGGGAGCGTTGGGAGATCAAATGTGGGGAGGCCAGGATGGAGCCCAGAGGTGTGGGAGGGGAGAGGATGGGGGGGCGGGAGGAGCAGCCGAGGGGGCGTGGGGGGAACCCGGGGGGGGAGGAAGGGGGGCTGGAGGAGCAGCCGGGGGGGGGGAAGAGGAGACGATGGGGATTATTGGAAGCTGGCAGGAGGGGCAGGATGGGGGGGCTAGGAGGAGCGGGGGGGGGAGAGGATGGGGGGCAGGAGGAGCAGCTGGGGGGAGGGAGCAGAGGGTGTCTGGCTGGGGTTGGGTCATGGGCGTGGGAAACTGGGCGAGCCCAGGTGGAGATGGGGAGCGGGGGTTGTTGGGAGATCAAATACAGGGAGTCCAGGATGGAGCCCAGAGGAAGGCAGGAAGGGGTGGCTGGGGGGAGGGATGAGCTATTTGGGGTTGGGGGCAGTTACTGGAGGATGTAAGGTGCGGGAGAGGAAAGAAGCACGTGGGGGAGGGGACCATGGATGGATCCTGGGCCTGTCCCAATTTCTGGCCTGAAGGCCGGGGTGGTCCGGCCTCAGGGTTGCGGTAAGATGGGACCCACTCTTCTTTCCCATCAGCCCAAATGGCACCACGCAAGGTAACCCCAAGAACTTGCCTCATCCTGTAGCTTGGTGAGGCTGGAGAGGGGGATTTGGGGCTGGATCAGCAGGGATTGGGAAGGGGGCCTGTTTAGAAAAGGCAGGCCCAGAGCCTTGGTGGGTTAGGAGGAAGTGGGGTCTACTCTGGAAAGGGTGGGGCAGAGAGGAAATGGTGAGGGTGGAGGCTCAATCTCTCTCCATGTGTCTCTCTGGGCTGTGACTGTTGGTAAAGGAGCACTGCTTTCCATGAAAACTCCCACTAACTTATTTTCAAGGGAAAGAAGGTGAGAGCATAGCCCTCCAAAAATCTCTTCATCTCTAAATCCACTGTGTGCTCCTCTTCTGCTAAGCTCCCCACATGGCTTGGTTTCCTGGTGATAAGTTTCGGGTTTTCCCCTACCTATTTCTCCTAGTGCCCCCAGTAATTTGTTCTTCAGTCCAGTTCTAAATGTCCCAAATGATGGTGCTTCCCTTGGGAAGTTGATTCCACAGTGCAGTAGATCCCTGGCAATAAGGAAACATTTCCCATTGTCACCCTAAACTTTCTCCATCGGTTTCCCTGACATTATTCCTAGATCCCTGGAGATGGATGTGGTGATGCTGCTGGGTGAGCAGAAGAGTGTGCCTCTTCCATCTAGAGTGACCAGATAGCAAGTGTGAAAAATCAGGGTGGGGGGTGGGGTAGTAGGAGCCCATATTAAAAAAAAGCCCCAAATATCAGGACTGTCCCTATAAAATCGGGACATCTGGTCACCCTACTTCCATCCAATGAGAGCCTGATGCAGCAGCCACTGAAGCTCCTGGGAAGACTTCCATTCATTTAAATGTGCTTTGGATGGAGTTCTAGCTTTGTAAGATGTTATGCTAATATTATCCTCACTAAACCCACCCTCCAAACCTTAACACAAAAATAGCATTTTCAGTATGTCTAGTCCCTGCAGAAGCAGCAGAAACTTTTCTTGCCTCTGTATGAAGGCAGGAAGGATCTACATGCATTGAGAAGTCCGTTTCTTAGGCAGCCGTCTGCTCATGGATCAGAGCTGTGTCCAGTCATAGCGAGTGCAGGTCCATCCTGGCTGACAGCCAGAGTTCTGCAATGCCTTATGATCTTCATTGCAGTTTAGTGAGATGCTCTGAATGGAGTATCATTAACCTCTTTTCCTTCCTGTGTAGTTACAGCTCTGCACCATGGATTGGCAGCCAGATGAGCAGGGACTACAGCAAGTGCTGCAGTTACTCAAAGATTCCCAGTCTCCTAACACTGCCACGCAGCGTGTTGTCCAAGATGTATCCTTGGAATAAGCCAGGCTGCGCTCTAGGAAGTCAAGTTGTGTATGCTTGCTGTGTAAATGGTGCTGAAAACTAATACCCTTTAAGTCGAGGTGCCCTGCATAGCCGTAAAATGGGGGGAAATTTTTGTACGTCTGTCTGGATTTATTTTTTTAATCTTAGAAGAATCTGTGTCGCTGACATGCAGCTTGGCAGGGTGCCCATCTGGTCTTTAATGTTGCAACGATCTGGTCCAAACAGATACTGTGCATCAGCCTTCCTTTAAAATCCCTGTTTGGGCTGTGAGCCTTTTTCTTTAACCAGCGCTGTAGAAACTGAAGCAACTGAACCAATTCCCCGACTTCAATAACTACCTGATATTTGTCTTGACTCGGCTGAAATCAGAGGGTAAGTTACCTGCTGTGATGGAAGATACATGGGAACTTGTCCCTGTGCCATTAAGTGTCTAGTGGGTTTCCTTGCCGGTGGGGGGTGGGCAGGCTTCACAGACACATCTGAGCTAGGCCCTCTTGCTTGTTAAATGAATTGTATCTGAGGGTATGGCTACACTTGCAAATTTGCAGCGCTGCAGCAGGGTGTGAAAAAACACCCTCTGCAGCGCTGCAAATTGTGGCGCTACAAAGCGCCAGTGTAGTCAAAGCCCCAGCGCTGGGAGCGCGGCTCCCAGCGCTGTCCGTTATTCCCCACAGGGAGCTGGAGTACGGACAGCGCTGGGAGAGCTTTCTCCCAGCGCTGGGGCTTTGACTACACTTAGCGCTTCAAAGCGCTGCCGCGGCAGCGCTTTGAAGCGCTAATGTAGCCATAGCCTGATTTAGGGCTGACACCTTAAGCCCCTCAAGGTTCTTTCTGGAATATCTTGTAAACTTGACATTTTAATGCTTTAGAAATGAGTTTTCCACAGGTGTTCTTGCAAGTGACTGACTTTCCTAAAAACTTTGAGGTAGTGCCCAGAGTAGGGATCTGGGACTCCTAGGTTCTCTGCCTCAATATGAGAAGAAGACTGGGTCAGTAATTAAGCAGGAGATGGGAAGTCTGTGATTGTTAGGTACTGATATGCCCCCCCCCCCCATAGTATCTGGATCTCTCTCTCTCTCTCTCTCTCTCTCTCACACACACATTCACACACACACACACACACACACCTCCCTGTGAGGCAGGGAGGTGGTGTTATGTCCATTGTACAGATGGGAAACTGAGGCACGATGAGGCTAAATGGATTGCTCAGGTGGAGCAGGAATTGAACCCATGGTGCTCTAACCACTGGGCCAGCCTTCCTCTCCAAGCTGAGCCTGCAGCGTTCTGCTCCCAGCTGGGGGAGAGATTGTGGACTAGTGGTTACAATGGGGCACTGGGAGCCAGTATTCCTGGGTTCTATTCCCAGCTGAACTTGCTGAGGCCTCTTCAGTAAGTGAGTTCATCTCCTGCTCATTCTGGGCCTCTTCAAAATGGGGCTGGTACTGTCTGTCTCAGGGGAAATGCGAAGCCTTGGAGCGCATCGCGAAGGGGGGTCGTGTTCGAAGAGGAATGGCAAGCCATTGTGGTTGGAGATGAAGGTATAGTGTGACTATAACAACAAAAGGCAGATAGCTGCATCCTAAACCTGTGCGTGCATTGAGATTATAGGCACATGTACCTGGGAAGCAAACCCACATGCTTGATACCCCTACAGCCTGTCAGAGCGCTTTACCGACTAGATGTGTATAGAAATCTCGTCTCCCCCAATCACTCACAGACATGCAGCCACCTCTGGGGTGAGCAGCGACAGCTGTTGATGAATTTTTTTTATTTTTGTTCTCTTTTCTCTCCCCCCCCACCTCTCCTTCCAAAAATTCTCTCTAACCAGATGAACCGACTCGCTCGCTCAGCGGGCTGATCCTGAAGAACAATGTGAAGGCGCACTACCAGAGCTTCCCCCAGCCCGTGGCGGAGTTCATTAAACAGGAATGTCTCAACAACATCGGCGACGCTTCCTCTCTTATCCGAGCCACTATCGGTAAGAGCGGTGGGGAAGAGACAGGGTTGCACTGTGGGATATTAGTCCAATGTCAAGTAGCTTATGCCATGTAAGTACATTTGCATGTAGGGGAGAGGGAGAGAGTATTGTAATGATCCCCTTAAAGCGAGGCTGTGCTCGCTGGCATGGAAAATCAGCGATGGCCCATGTTGTGTCGTCTCCTTATCAGGAGAGGATTTTTCTAATCACTGGTCCTGAGCTCTTCCTGCTTCGCCGGCACTGAAGAATCGGTGATGGGAACTTGGCTGAGGCAGGAGGTGGGATTGAACCCTGCTTGTTCTCCTGTAGCTGTAGCGCCTCCTGCAGGGCCAGTAGGAATAAAACACTCTAGCCTTGTCTACCCTTAAGTGTGATCTCAGGCTTAACTATGCTGGCATAACTAAAGCAGCATGTAAATGCCGTTACACTGTAGTAGGGCTTCTACCAGCATATCTGTTGCTAAAATAATCACGCCTTTTACTGACCTAGTTATGTGGGTAAAACTTTAATTGTCGGTCAGGTCGAAGTCAGTAAAAGGACTGGGCGTGGGTCAAAGGTGCGCAGAACCGATGCGGCGCAAGAATGTGTCTGTAATGAGAAGGGTGTGCTTACCTAATGCTCAGAAATCATCTTGTGTAGAAAACCTCCGGTCCTGATCCTTGCTGGGCAGTTCTGGGAGCATCGCTGCTTCTGGAACGTGTGGTTCCTGGAGAAAACTGACCTCCCCGTCTTACTGCCAAAGGGGAAGCGGACAGATTCAAGGGTCTGGCTGTAGTGTGGGTCTAGGGGATTGGCAGACGTTGGGGAGGGGATCGTGACAATAGCTGTTTGGGGTGGGAAATGACACCTCCCCTCTCCCCTGGGTGTGTGTAAATGACTTTGAGAGACTGACTGAGTGGAACACTTGGTTTTACCACGAGGTTGTGTTTCCAACTGGCAGGGATTCTCATTACCACCATAGCGTCCAAGGGGGAGCTTCAGATGTGGCCAGAGCTCCTGCCGCAGCTATGCAACTTGCTGAACTCCGAAGACTACAACACGTGTGAGGTAAGACGGGTGTCGGGGGAGAGGAGGCGGCGGGATGTCATCAGGGTCTCTCTCGGTTGGGCATACAGAAGGCGAACTCTGTCACCTGCTCAAATCCAGCCCAGCTGGGTGGCCCTGAAACAAACTGAGTTGTCAAATCTCAGTCTGGTTCCCGTAGGGATAAATGTCCATGTCCTGTCTTATGGTATCGTGCCTCAGTTTCCTGTCTGTAAAATGGGTCTGCTTTCCTAATGTAACCCACACTTGTGGAGCATGGTTCTCTAGCTGTCGGATTGAACCAGAGTACATAGTTCATGGGTCTGTATAGCTTTTGAGCTGACAAATGTGGGTCTTCTAGCTCAGACAGTAGATGTTCGTGCTTTTAGATCTAGTGGTCCCCAATGTGATCCCCACTTCCGACAGAGCCGCCCCCCCCAGCATCTCATGTTTCACTAACATCACTGGCAGACAAGGTTCTGTGAGGGGAGCGCACTTGGAATTCCTCAGATGGAAAACACTGGGGTAGGGTAAAGTACTGTCCTTCACAGGGCTGCATGGGCGTTTTTCAGGGCCTGGGGCAAAATCTGAAAGCGGGGGGGGCCCCCCACTCTTCCAGAAAAAGCCACTTGGGGTGGGGAGGCTGAAGAGCAAACTCACCCCTTAGTGGCGGCTCCTGCGCAGGGGGATGGACCCAGCGCCCCACTCCGGGTTTGGCTCAGCTTCCCCTCGGTCATAATGGAGGACGGCTGGGTCAAACTTGAGTGAGTGGCGCTGTGACCAGTCACAGGGGGTCTTGGCACCAGGTTGCAATGCCACTTAGTTTGGACGCCCTCTCAAAGAGGGGCCAGGGAAAATTGCACACACACCCCCTCACCCCCCCAGGCAATCCTGACCCTTCCATCTTGGAGTCAGGATTTTGAGGGGGGGAGGGGGGAATGAAGAGAACAGGAAGTGGACAGAACTCCTCCCAGCACTCATGTTCGCTATACTGCTGCGGCTGTTCCACTCCGTTTCCCCGCATAGACAAGGGCTTAGGCTGTCCTTGCTTAATAGCACTTGAATTGCCTTGTCTGGCCTTTGAAACGAATACCTTCCCGAAGCGATCGGGAGAGGGGTCGAGACGACGCCATCAGTGCTACTGTTGTTTAGGCAGAGACTGAAGATGTGGGGACAGCAGCGCCTTGGTTTAGCTGCGAAACTCTCCAGTGGGGTGGGGCAGAGCTTGGGTTCTGTGCAAAGCAGAGATGCAGATAAGGCTAAATCTTGGCAGCTCCTTGTAAGTACTTTCCCACATCCTGCAGCGGAACGCCCTTGGGTCCAGTTACTGTCGGGTTACAGTGAAATCCCAATTTGTTTCCAGCTGAAGTTGTTTGGAACAGGGATCATCACTCCCCCTAAGAGTTTACAATCTAAATAGATGAGAGAGGGTGAGTGGGGGAAACTGAGGCACAGAGTGGGAAGCCCAAGGTCACGCAGCAGGTGGTCCAGTGATGTACCCTCTAGACCACACTGCCTTCCTCGAGTTTGGTGGTGGTCATAGCGTTGCCTTCTACATAGCTATGGTCATCACCATAACTTCAGTGGTAACCACTGTGCTTGGGTGTGGGAGTGCTCACAGCAGTACACAAGCAGCCAGGCAACATTTTCCAGCCCTTCTTTGTAAACACTCATGGGTTGAGTTTAGATTTCACCTGCGTGTGTCCGTACAAAGCTATTTTTGCATTGCTCTCCCGAGCACCATACAAACGTCAGTCTTCCCTTTCGCTCTGTGGTCAGCTGCCAGCATTGTGCCTTGAGGTGGGGCGCTGGTCTGGGACTCTGAAGATCTGGGTGCTAATCTCAGCTCCTCCACAGACTCCCTGTGGGACCTTAGCCAGATCTCTCTGTGAGTGAGCTGACGAGTCTGTTGTGTTTAGGGGGCCTTCGGTGCCTTGCAGAAGATCTGTGAGGATTCTTCCGAACTCCTGGACAGCGATGCTCTGAATCGACCGCTGAACATCATGATTCCCAAGTTCCTTCAGTTCTTCAAGCACTGCAGCCCCAAGATCAGGTGCGTATTAGCTTGCCTGGCGGTGCGGGGAGCGCTGCACCCTTCGCTGTAGTGCTGGGGTACAGGTTGGGCGTGCGAGTATGAAACCTCGAAGGAGCCCGCCCCTTCGTAACATCCCGCTTCCCCTTCCTGAGTGCATTCGCTTTCTGCTTTGTCTCTGGGCTGGTACCAGAGCCAGACCATGATCGCTGGCAGGATGCCAATGAGCTTCCAAGTGGAGGATCTCTCTCTTCCCTCCCCCCACCCCTCCCATCTCTTGATGAGCAGAATGCACGGCCTCATGCTTATCAGAAAGCTGAACAGTGTTCGACAACTGACCCAGAAGGAGCAGTGAAAACTCTGCACAAGTTGCCAGTTAGAACAACAATTCTGCTACACAGGGTTATGCTGCGTTTTGCTCCGAATGAGATTTAAGTAGCACCTCTTCTGTATGATTTATCTTACTTGTCTGGCCCCCATCACGACAATATCTGAGCATTCACCATCTTTTATATATTAATCCTTATCACACACACCCCCCCCGTGAGGCAGGGCAGGGCTAAGTGACTTGCCCAAGGTCACACAGGGAGTAGGTGGCAGAGCAAGGGATTGAACCTGCATCTTCAAATTCTAAGTAGTGCCCTAACCACTCCACATCCTTCCTCTCAATCTCCATGCTGTCCCTCCTGGGGTGAAAGAACCAGCTTCCTCTCTGCACCACAGTGGAGGAGGAGAACTTGTCCCAGGAACCCCAGGGCAAACCCACCCCCCCCCATGTCTAGATGGGGCACCCTGGTTTCTACAGGCTCTCCCAAGAGAACCCCATCCTGCTGAACTACGCCACTGGGTTCCATCATCAGCACGGGCTGAAGGGCTGAGCTGGGCCTGCATGCAGCCCACCGAACAGCTGAGAGCTCTTGAGATCTGAGCTGTGTACTGGTCCCACTGATGTCCCCACCATGGGAAGATCGAAGGTCAAGCCCTGAAATGACTAGACAGAGGCTGCTGTTTGAGCAGTGACATACACCTCCCCCAGTAACAGTCCCTAGCTTTCATGTAACACTTTTCATCTTAGATCTCAAAATACTTTTCAAAGGAGGTTGGGCCCATTATCCCCATTTTACAGGTGAAGAAACTGAGGCACCAAGAAAAGTGACTTGCCCAATGTCACCCAGCCAGCAGAGCCGGGAATAGAACCCAGGTCTATCCGCTGGGGCCACACTGCCTCCCAATGTCTGTTTCACAAGGGTGGTGGGGTGACCACCTGGGATACCTCAGTGACCCACTATCTTTTTCCCCTCCCTTGATCAGGTCCCACGCCATCGCCTGTGTGAATCAGTTCATCATGGACCGAGCTCAGGCACTGATGGATAACATCGACACCTTCATCGAGGTGAGGAGCCATTTCAACCCACTTTTGCTGCCAGGCCAGACCCATGTGCGGCACTGTGCCTGGGTGGTCTTAAAGAGACATGCCCACCCTAATGCTGCTGGTGTGCTCAGCGCTCCCATAAGGCAGCGATATGCAGGCCTCCCTGAGTGCACCGCAGCCTGCAATCCCAGAGAACGCCAGCTGCTCTGAAGTGTGGTGATAACACCCAGCTGTAGAGCTCAAAGCACTTTATGAAGGAGATTTTACAGTTGAGGAAACTGAGTCATGGCAGTGAAGTGACTTGCGTAATTCACCTAGCAGAGCCAGGACTAGCACCCAGGATTAGGAGGCAAGAGACCCCGGTTCTATCCCCTGAGCCGCACTGTCTGCCATGTGGGGGGTAGGGACCATTATTGTATCCGTGCCTAGAACCATGGAGCCCTGCTCCATGACAGGGGCGACCACAAGACAAATATTCACAAGCTCTGTCTGGCTCCTTTGTACAAACACCACCTCGTGTCTCCCTCCTGTGTTAGCCTCGGACTCGTGCGTCCATTTTAAACCCCCTGTCCCGGACTTCTGGCCTGTGCTGCGCAGTCCCGAATACGTCTGTAGCGTCGTGTACTACAGGTCTGCCTCTGTGCAGGGTGTCGATGAGTCTCAGCTCCCTCTTTCCCCCTAGCACTTGTTCGCTCTGGCGGTGGACGAAGACCCTGAGGTTCGGAAGAACGTCTGCCGAGCGCTGGTGATGCTGCTAGAGGTCCGGATCGATCGGCTGATCCCTCACATGCACAGTATCATTCAGGTGAGCCCCAGAGCGGGATCCCGCAGGCTCTTCTGTGGCGGAATGGGCTTTCTGGGGACGCTGTGGGTCAAATTGGCAATTAACGGCCTCCAGGGTTGGGGGTGGGGTGGGGAGTGTTCATGTAAACACTGGCCCAAGCATGGGTGGAGAGAAGGAGCCACAGACCTGCTAGTAAACTGGCTCACATGGTAACCAGATTCTCAGGTCGGTGTGAGCGACCTGGGTTTGCTCTTGTGCCCAGATGAGTCCAGGAAGCCGGGCTTCCCCGGGAGAACCTCTGAGGTAGGGATCACGCCCTCTTCCTGCTCTCGTGCTTGATGCATTAGGCCAGGGTACCTCACACTGGGGGTCGGGACCCCTCAGGGGGTCGCGAGCTGTCAGCCTCCACCCCAAACCCCGCTTTGCCTCCAGCATTTATGATGGTGTTGAATATATTTTTTAAAAGGTGTGTTTAATTTATAGGGGGGGGGGTCGCACTCAGAGTTTTGCGATGTGAAAGGGGTCACCAGTAAAACAGTTTGAGAGCCGCTGCATTAGGCTGTCGGTTTGCTGAGGGTCAACACCATCCAATTTCACACCTGTGTTTTAAAGGCAGTTCCCCCCAGTTGGCATTCGGTCAGGACGCGGGTGACTGCCTCTACCCGGAGATGTGATGCTGGCTTGATTACAGAGCTTTGGGGTGTTGGTTAATGCCCCATAGATTGTGCCCCCGAGCATCAGGTTTCATGGCGACTCAGGGTGAAACATGCTGAGTCCTGCATAGGTTGGGATCGGCCAGGTTGGTCCACCTCCTGGCATTTCAGCACGTAGGACTGTTGGGGACCTCCTGGGTCATTGACTACAGTCTCCTGCTACCGCAGGCCACCCCCGGGTGGTCATGGCAAATAACGTTCCGAAACGTATCAAGCTCCATCTTCGGGCTGGTTGGGTTATTGGAGCCAAGAGCATGAGGTTCTCCTTGCACGGCGGGCGAAACAAAGCGCGGGCAGGGGGAGCTGAGCCCGTAGCTGCTGCACCACAGGCCTGTCCTGAAGCTGGCGTTTTACCAGCGCTGCTCTTCTCCCCAGTACATGCTGCAGAGGACCCAGGACAACGACGAGAATGTGGCCTTGGAAGCCTGCGAGTTCTGGCTGACGCTGGCCGAGCAGCCCATCTGCAAAGAGGTGCTGTCCTCGCATCTGGTGCAGTGAGTAGCCTTGCTTCTGTACAAGCCGGAAGCGTCGGGAAGCCTGGTGGGGCTGCCGCTGCAGCCAGTAAGGGGCGACTGGTTCAGAGAGCTGGGCTAAGCGACCCTGGAGGCACACTAGGGAAGGACAGGCGAATACTGCTGCTTTTGAGGGTGTTTGCTCCCCTGCTGATGGAGGGGCTGGAGATTGGGCTAAGTACGGGGATGGCTGGGTGAGGTGCTCTGAGCTGTGATACAGGTGGTCAGATTAAGGCCAGGCCCGCATTCCTTCCTGCTGCCAGTTCAGCTTTGCTGCCGCTCTTACTAGTAAGCGGTGGGCGCGTGAGCTCGCCAGACCGGAAGTAGAACCGGCTGTCAAGCTGACCATGGCTCGTCTGGGTCTTAGCTGGGCTTGCGTGTGTCTCGTTGGTTTATTGCTTCAGCCTTACGAGGTTAGTAGGGTCTTTTTACTTGGGGGGGCGTTGAGAGCTGGTAATTAATCCACTCAAGGACTGAGTGCCCTGGTGCTGCTTCAGTGCCTGATCTGTGCCTTCACCCACACCCTGGGCTTACACTGATCAGCAGCCTTGCTAAGGCTCCCCGGTTAGGGGCGATGGACCGAGCACAGGGCTGGGAGTCAGGACTCCTGGGTTCTATTCCCAACTCGGGGGGTGACCTAGAGGTTTAGAGCAGGGGACTGGAAGTCAGGACGCCTGGGTTCCATGCAATGTGCAGACACCATAAAATTCACTTCCTTCTATTTTAAAAGAAGGAACGTTTAGTGCGAAGAGGGTTTGGGTTTTTTTTAACTAAAATAATTGAAGATGATTTATGGGCTAGTGCATTGGGAGCCTGGAGTCAGGACTCCTGGATTCAGTCTCTAGCTCTGGGGAGGGAATGCGGTTGAGTGGTTAGTGTGGTGGGGGCTGGGAGTCAGGACTCCTGGGTTCTTTTCCGCTCCACCACTGATTTTCAGCAAGGGCTAGCCGCTTCTGTTTGCTGGTCTGTAAAATGGGCAGAAGCCACTGAGAGCGGACTGCATAGCTCCAAGTATTGGATAAGCCTGCACAGGGGGTTGGACCCTGGTTATTGCTCAGGGCTGATCTGTGCTGGAAACCTACGTTGGCACGGCTACGTCTCTCGGGTGTGAAAAACCCACGCTCTTGAGAGAGACAGCTATGGAGTCGTAACCCCTGGAGTAAACCGTGGTAGGTCAATGGAA
The DNA here is from genome assembly GCF_020497125.1 of Mauremys mutica. Classification (NCBI taxonomy): domain Eukaryota; kingdom Metazoa; phylum Chordata; order Testudines; family Geoemydidae; genus Mauremys; species Mauremys mutica. The sequence goes on from NC_059091.1 coordinate 23,046,640, forward strand.
GAGTCTGTCCAGCTGTTGGCTCGGAGGCCTCTGCACAAGCAGATTCAGCCTGTAGCTCTTGGCTCGTTGCAAGCGGTCGAACAATTGGAGGCATTTAGAAGACAAAACAACTCGCTTGGTTGTCCCCTTTGTTCTCTAGCACTGGCTGGTTATAGGCACCTTCCCCACTCTGATTTCTGCCTCCCTCTACTCAGACCTTGATTTTTGAATCCACCCTTATTCCCCCTCCTCTTGACAGATTGATTCCGATCTTGGTGAATGGAATGAAATACTCTGAAATCGATATCATATTGCTAAAGGTACGTGTCTGTCGATGCAAACGGGTGGGGGTGCACTTGGGACAGCCAGGATGCCTGTGTTCCTATCCCAGCTCTGACACTGATTCCTCCTGTGGCCTCGGCCATGTTCCTTCCTTTCTCTTTGCCTTAGTCCTTCCTGGCTGTAAAATGGGACTAATGCTTGCTAAATACGATAACCTGAAACCTGCCGTGTGTGAAATTCTCTTCTCAAATCATCCCTTCAAAGGGCAGGGAGCTGTATCTGCCTCCAAGTTACCTAGAACATTGTTTGCAAATCAAAAGAGAATCGCTCTCTGTTTTAATGAGCTGCCTACCAGCCGTATTGATTTATTGGGGCATTTGTGTTTGCAGTGTAGCAAAGCGTTCAGCATTACTCAGCTTGGGTTGAGAGCTCTGTGGGGCAGGGACTGTCTCCTTGGTCTGTTTGCACACCACCCAACACAATAGGATCCTGGTCCATGAGTGGGGCTCTTAGGTGCTACCGTAATATATAATATTAGTACCTGAGTCTTTGTTACTGGACACTGTGGCCGTTGGGTAGCCTGAGTAAAGCTAGTTCCCAGGTCTCAATCCCCTCCTGAGACTGACTGTCACCTCAAGTCACACACCTCCCCGCCCCACTGGCACTACTTAGCCCCCTCTTGTGGCATGGTCAGGAGCGGGCCAGACTGAGATCCAGCTTCTGAGGCATGGTGAGGTGGGTGTTAGGAGTGAAGCGTGGCTTGCTGTACCCTGGGTAGAGGGTACACACGCTTATTGAAAGGGGAGCCTTGCAGCCGTCTGTGAATTGCTGGCAGTGAAGCTCCCTGTTCCATGGGATCCTTCCTAGAGGGAAGATGGGCTGGCAGGTAAGGTGCTGCACTGGGACCCGGGTTCTGGTCTCAGCTCTGCCACAGACTCCCCGTTGTGACCTTGGGCATGTCACTTAATCTTTCTATGCCTCAGTTTCCCCATCTGTGCAGTGGGAATAGTGCTTTCTGTTTCGTGTGAAAGCTGCTGCACTGGGACCCGGGTTCTAGTCTCGGCTCTGCCACAGACTCCCCGGTGTGACCTTGGGCATGTCACTTAATCTCTGTACGCCTCAGTTTCCCCATCTGTGCAGTGGGAATAGTGCTTTCTGTTTCGTGTGAAAGCTGTCTGGGGCAGGCACTGTGTCTTCAAAACGAGGCCTTGCTCCTGGGGTGCTACCGTAATACACCTAGTAAGGAAGAGGGCCTCTAGCAATATTGTAGGTCATAGGTTCAGGTGAGGGAGAGGTACCGGTTCATGACCTCCTGGAAGTGATGCATAATTTCCAACCTGATGACAATGATGGTGGTTGTATTCATACTGTCTGATCCAAGGAGGCGGGACCGGGATCTAAAACAGGAGCATGTTAGGTACAGGCATGGCCTTAGCAGGGGCCAGGCATCCCGTACTGCTGCGAGATCTCTGCAAAACTGTGCCTGCGAGAACCCAGAGACTTGACACAGGGAACTGGGACTCGGGAGAGCTGGAGTCAATTCCCAGTTCCACCACTGGTGCGCTAGGTGACCTGGGGCAAGTCCCTCCCTTCTCTGTGCCTCAGTTTTCCCCCTTGTAAAATGGGATAATGATACCGCAATGCTTTGAGAGCTACCAATGAGACGTGCTGGGGATTGTCCTGACGGTGGCTGAACCTTCCGCGTCTCAACAGCGGGGCAGAGGGTGCTTTCTTGGTTGGGTGCCAACGCCTTCCCTCTAGAGAGAGAGGGTTGACAGAAGCTCAATACGCAGAGCAGATGCGTGTGGCATGAGGGCCTGAGCAGCGTGCTGCGAAGCCACGGGGGTGAATTTCAAAGGCAGGTGAGCACCTGAGTCATTCCCAAAATTTCCCCACAGCACTTAAGGAACATCGCGGCGCAAGCCGTGCGGTGGGGGTATATGTGAATTCCCAGGCTGTGTATCTTTGGGTACGGTTATACTGCAGCGGGACACGGCATTTCCAGCTCGGGGAGATGCACCCGCGCTTGCTCCGATCAAACTGGCACGCTAAAGACACACGTGTAGTCACGGTGGGCTTGCTGGCTGAGTATGCAACCGGGGTCTGACGGAATCATGCTCGGGGTGCTTAGCCTGAACCGCTGCGACTGTGCTGCTATTTGAAGTGCTCTAGCCTGATCAGAGGTAGCACAGGTACGTCTCTCCGGGCTGGAAATTACAGCTCCAGCTGCGGTGTAGCTAGACTCCCAGACGCCTGTTGGAGTCCGATTGTGGTTCTTGTTTAAGGGGAAGGGCGGAGGGTCGCTAGCAGCTGCTCTCTGGAGCGCCCCACGCTGAGAACTATCTTATGGCTGTGTGCCAAATCCGAACCGCTCTCTGTCGCCCCAGGGTGATGTGGAAGAGGACGAGGCCATCCCGGACAGTGAGCAGGACATCAAGCCCCGCTTCCACAAGTCGCGCACCGTCACCCTGCAGCACGAGGAAGACCGGACGCAGGATGACGAGGACGGGGAGGATGAGGACGATGATGACGACACGCTGTCGGACTGGAACCTGAGTAGGTCGGGAGGGGCCGGGCTCGCCAGGTCTGGTTTGGGCAGAGCGTTGTCGATGTAACTTTAGGGGATGGTCGGGTGACACCGTAGCAAGACATCGGTCATAGTCTGGCAGCATCCTCACCCTGCCTGGAAAAGCCAGGTGTCCTAAGTGCTGCCTGCTGGGGACAGTCTGGATTGTGTGTGCAGCACCTGGCACAGCAGGGCCCCGAGTTGGGGTCGGGGCCTCTTGCCTGTGCCATAATATAAATAACGACCATATCTCCCTCCCCACAGGGAAGTGTTCAGCCGCGGCCCTGGATGTCCTGGCCAACGTGTTCCGAGACGAGCTCCTCCCGCACCTCCTCCCGCTGCTCAAGGGGCTGCTCTTCCACCCCGAGTGGGTCATCAAAGAGTCTGGGATTCTAGTCCTGGGGGCCATCGCTGAAGGCAAGTGCCGTGCGTGGGAGCTGCGGCGATGGATCACATCTGCATCGATGCTTGGTGGTGGGGAGGCCACATAACCGATCTAGTGTGCAGTGCTGTACAGGGTGGGGGCATAAGAGCCCTGCAGGAGCAGATGTGGGGTAATTCCCCCCAATGGAGGTCTCGTGACCCCTAATTATCACATGAGCTTAAACCACAAAGCGTGCGGCATTATGTCCTTCCAGTGCTTTGTTAGTGACTGCTCTGGCTATCCTTGTTATCCATAGAAACATCCAACCCCTCTTTGACTCTTGCTAGGTTCTTGGCTTCAGTGGCATCCTGTGGCAATGAGTTCCAGAGGTTTCTGGGGCTTGTAACTGAACCCTGGCCTGTGCCCAGGTCCACTGGCGCTGGTATTTCCTGCCACCTGCCTCAGGTGCTTTGGGACTGAGGAACTTGTGGCACATGATTGGCTTATTTTAAGAAGAAAAAGGCTAAGAGGGTTGTGTCCCAGCCGCTGATCCTCCCAGAGACCCCTATGAGATGGGGATCAGGGGTAGTGAGTGTCCTCGCTCTGACTGCGGGGCTAGGCCCAGCAGTACCTAGGAGCATCACTAGAGGGAGCCGTGGCTGAACAGTCCAATAGAGACTAGAGGGGCCTCCCTTGTACCCCCTCTCTCAGGCTGCATGCAGGGCATGGTGCCCTACCTCCCCGAGCTCATCCCGCACCTCATCCAGTGCCTCTCGGACAAGAAGGCCCTGGTGCGCTCCATCGCCTGCTGGACCCTCAGCCGCTACGCCCACTGGGTGGTGAGCCAGCCCCCCGACATGCACCTCAAGCCGCTGATGACGGAGCTGCTCAAACGCATCCTCGACAGCAACAAGAGGGTGCAGGAGGCAGCCTGCAGGTACCTGGGGGTATGGGGCGGTGTTGGGGTGTGGGAACCGAAGCAGTTGCAGACCAGTGCCGAGAGGTTTTCCCATGCTAAGGACAGTCCTGTGATCAGATTTCCGCTTCCGCAGCTGCAGTCCCCAGCTTCTTTAATCCTGAATCACGCACCCTTATGGGGCCCCTGGGATATCGGCAAAGGTTTGCCAGTGGCCGCGCAAGGCACTGTTCTTAACCAGCATCTGTAGTCAGCTAGCGTCAGCTTCCCAGTACCAGCCACTGGTGCCTGTGTCGCCGCTACAGCAGGTGAACTGAGGAGAGCAGGAACCATCTCTCATCGAACCATCCTCCCCAACATCCACGGTCTGCCTGGATGTGAGGCCTGGCTTGAGACATGGTCGCTGCTCGAGCTGGATCTTCCCCATCTCCCGCGATGCTTTTCTCTGGACGTGATGAGGAACTTGAAGTTTGATCTTAACCGTGACTGACTGTCGTTTTCATCTGATCCGGAGAATTACCATGGGGTGGGGAGACGGCCCGGTGCTTCTGGTCAAAGCCAGCGGTTGGGGTGGGTATCGTGGGTTGTGGGGAGCCAGCTCATGGTGGCCCGAATGAGCTGCTTCGTGGGTGGTTTTATTACAAGAGGGAAAACAAAGTGGGTTTCGTCTGCTTTCTGAATTGGACTTGCCTGGCTGCCCTCTGCTGAGTCTGCCGCTGGCTTCGTGCTGCTTCCTGGGTCCCGTCAGGTTCTCTTCGTTTGGGCTAATGCTGCTGCTTGTTGTTTTCTCCACTCCCCCCATTCCCAGCGCCTTTGCAACCCTGGAGGAGGAGGCTTGCACGGAGCTGGTCCCCTACCTCAGCTTCATCCTGGACACCCTGGTCTTTGCCTTTGGGAAATACCAGCACAAGAACCTGCTGATCCTGTACGATGCAATTGGCACCCTCGCCGATTCCGTGGGACACCACCTAAACCAGCCGGTATGTGCCGCCTCCAGCCGACTGACTGCCAGGGCGCCGGTGCTACCGCACCGCTGCAGCCTCCTTCCCCCGCACAGCGGGGCGGTAATACAGCACCATGGCCGCTTTCCCTGGTGTCTGCTGACCCCTCCATTCCTTGCCCTTACACACTTGCTGCTGCCGAGGGGCTAGCAGTTGGCGTGGGTGGAGTGAGTACCAGTAGCTGCGCAGTGCAGCGCTTTCTTGTCAGCAGCCGCTGCGGCTGCGTTACCAGGTTCCCTTGGTGCCTTCTCCACGCAGCTCCGCACCCAGGAACAATGATGAAGGAAGAACATTTGAATCCTGAAGCAGTGTGGGGACTGTTTTTTGGTTTTGAGAGTGCTGGAGAGGGATGGTGCAGTGGTTAGCATGCTAGCCTGGGGCGTGGGGACCTGGGTTCCATTCCTAACTCCGCCACAGACTTCCCATGAGACCGTGGGCACTTAGCCTCTCCGTGCCTCAGTTCCCCAACTATAAAATGCGGATGAGCACAGCCCTACAGAGTGCGATGTACTCGGATCGGATGGTGATGCGGGGGTGGGGAGGGTATATATAAAAGTATCCATGCTAGACCGTAGTGTAACCCCCACCCGTGATAACACTGGTCTGTTTTCCTGCCTCCCTCCTGTAGGAGTATATCCAGAAGCTGATGCCCCCTCTGATCCAGAAGTGGAATGAACTGAAGGATGAGGACAAGGATCTCTTCCCTCTGTTAGAAGTGAGTGACTGTGAGAAACGGGCGGGAGAGAGCATGCTGGGAGATAGGGTTGTGTATCATGGTCTCCCATCTTCAGCAGCAGCTGATGCCTGAGTTGTTGTGTGGTGGCTTAGCCAGGGGAGGGGGAGAGGTGGGATCGGAAGGATACAGACCTGTGTGAGATCGGGATAAAAGGAGGGCTTGGGTCTGCCGGACCCCTCTGAACGTCTTCGCTGAGATGTCATGTGTCTCTCTCCAGTGCTTGTCGTCTGTAGCAACCGCTCTCCAGAGTGGCTTCCTTCCGTACTGTGAACCCGTCTACCAGCGCTGCGTGACGCTGGTGCAGAAAACGCTCGCGCAGGCCATGGTAAGTGCTGGACTCCTCGCGGCAGGTGAGACGGGGAGCTTGGGCCATTGTCCTTCATCTTCCACTAGTGCCTGGGAGCATCGAGCATCGGGGAGGGATAGCTCAGTGGTTTGAGCATTGGCCTGCTGAACCCAGGGTTGTGAGTTCAATCCTTGAGGGGGCCACTTAAGGATCTGGGGCAAAAAATCCGTACTTGGTCCTGCTAGTGAAGGCAGTGGGCTGGACTCAATGACCTTTCGGGGTCCCTTCCAGTTCTAGGAGATAAGTATATCTCCATATATTATTGAGTGCAGGCGGCGCCCCGTTGTCGGGAGCCGTTGGGACACCCACTAAGAGCCGTGCCTGTCCCAAAGCGCCTGGGATTGAAATAGACGAGACAAAGGACGCATCTTTCTCCCCGATTTACAGATGGGACCCGGGAGGGGCAGCGACGTGCTGGGAATTGAATCTGGGTCTCCTGAGCACGAATCCAGTGCCGTAGCCACAAGCACAGCTGCCCCCCGCTTCCCCCTGGAGCACGTAGGGCTCCGAGCTGAGGGTGTTTCAGGGGTGGGGGGTTCCCCTCGGTAAAAGACTTTAACCCCTTTAACCCCTCTCCCGATCAGATGTACAATCAGCAACCGGACCAGTACGAGGCCCCCGACAAAGACTTCATGATCGTGGCCCTGGATCTGCTGAGCGGCTTGGCGGAGGGCTTAGGGTGCCACGTGGAGCAGCTGGTGGCCAGAAGCAACATCATGACGCTGCTCTTCCAGTGCATGCAGGTGAGCCGGCTCCGGACCCTGGGTGAACAGCTGTCCCTGGGCGGCTGACTCACTCCCAGTCTAACCCTTCGCTGTTGCTCCGTGCAGGACACCATGCCGGAGGTTCGGCAGAGCTCCTTCGCCCTCCTGGGAGACCTCACCAAAGCCTGCTTCATGCACGTCAAGCCCTGTATCGGTAGGTCCCTGCGCCGATCCCTCACTTCGCTGCTGTGGTCACGGGGGCCCGCTTGCCTCTGGAAGTGATGGAGAAGTTCGTCAGGCAGAGCTCTTGCTATGACCGTCACAGTATTCATACTGTCTGATCCAGAGCGAACGGCAGAGAGGGGAGCGGGGCTGGGACATGGGAGACGCTGGGTTCAATCCCAGCTCTGGCACAGGTTTCCTGTATGACTTCGGGCAAATCATTAAATAGTTTACGGGCCTCAGTTTTCCCTTCTGTAAAATGGGGGCGAGGAGCCTTTCCTTTGTCCAGCCTGCGAGCTCTTGGGGGGCAGGGATGGTCTCACTCTGTATTTGGGTAGCTCCAGGCACCATGAGGCCCCAGTCTCAGGTATGGGCTCCAGCCAGTACCACATGGAGAAAGAACTGGCTTGTCTGTAGGCCTCTTCATACCGTGCTGATCCCGAGAAGAACCAGAGACTCCATGAAGCCAGCCAAGGGCTTTGCTGCTGCTATTGACTTTACCTAGGAAGTGCCCAGATACTACGGTGATGGGTGGGGCAGTACAACACCTTAGATGGTATGTGCCCCACCTGCAGCCTCTACAGCGCTAACCCTGTGTCCTTCCTCTTCCTCTCTGCTCAGCTGAGTTCATGCCCATCCTGGGCACCAACCTGAACCCGGAGTTCATCTCGGTGTGTAATAACGCGACCTGGGCCATTGGGGAGATCTGCATGCAGATGGGTAAGCGTGCCGAGAACCGGCCAGCCTGGCACTGGCCTCTGCTGCTCTCTCCCTCCCACGCCAGGGCTGTTAGAGACGACCGCGCTGCGTCGACGAGAGGGTCGTGACCAGCACAAATCCTCGGGGGGAGAGGTGGTGAGCGCTAGGGGTGTCTAGTGCCTCGGAGTTAGAACCGGCAGGTGTTGGGGCTGGGTGGGCTGCGCTGATCTTTGTGAGCCGGGGGCGCTGGTGGGAGCTGCATCGCAGCTTGCTTTGGTTACAGTAACACCGGCGTTTGGTGGTAGATCAGTCCCCGCACCACAGAGAGGTGGAGATCCCACCTCGTGCAATGGGTCGGGGCTCTGGCATTGTGTGTGCAGCCTGGGGAGGGGGGCTGAAGTCAGGACTCCTGGGTTCTACTCCTAGTCTAGGCCTTGTCTAGTCTGCCACTCTTTGATCTCGGACATTTCCTTATCCGTGCCTCAGTTTCCCCGTCTGCAGTGGCGCTAATCCCGATCTGCCCCTCAGAGGGGCTGTGAATGAATATTCATTCACTGAGATCCGCCCTAGGGGGAAGCGTAATGAGCCACCTCAAAGATGGAGCTGACAGCCCTCTCCTTCCCGGCAGGGGCGGAAATGCAGCCGTACGTCCAGATGGTCCTGAACAACCTCGTGGAGATTATCAACCGGCCAAACACCCCCAAAACGCTGCTGGAGAACACAGGTGAGTTGGGGACCCCTAGCATGTCATCCCCAACCTCTGGCTCTGCGCATGTGAGGGACTGCAGTGATTGGAGGGAATCCCGCTCCCAAGAGCGAAACTGGCTTGGACGCCGGTGGGAACAGGGCCTGGCCAGGGAGACACCAATTTGCCATCGGCTGGAAATGTGTCTAAATGGGAGTCAATAGGGGGGATGTGGAGGAGCTGCACTCCCTGCTGCCACCCTTAAATGGGGGGTGGGGCTGCTGGCCTGTCCCCCAGCCCAGAATCACACTCAAGCACCTGTTCTTAAAGGAGCTCTGCCCTGCAACAGCTGGTCCCTGGGCCTTTTAGGGGGTAGACCCACTTCCTACAGGTGGTTTCCCTGCGGTAGGGACCTTGAGCCTGGTGAAAGAAACCAGTCGACAGCCAAAATCTACAGGTACAGTCCTGACAGCAGCAGGGCAAGCTTCCCAAACACCAGCTCCTGCCTCTGGGCATCCGCTCCGCCCTGGAGGGCATCCACTGGCCGAGATGGGAGGTCGGTCTTTGGCCGTCCAGTTCTCTGTTTCGCTGCTGAGGCTGGCAGCAAAACGGGGCAGCTACGAAGTGGGTGGAGGAACTGGACCAGTGCTACCAAATGGCTTATCAGCTCGCTTGGCCGGGCCTGACCTGGCTGCTCGAGAGGGGAAAAGCGTTTCACTGTCCCAGTCCCCTAGTTGCTTCTCTTGGCGTGTGCCGCATCCTCCGGACGTACTCGCTGCTCAGATCCGTCCTGTTGTCTCTCTTCCAGCCATCACCATCGGACGCCTGGGTTACGTTTGCCCTCAAGAGGTCGCGCCGATGCTACAGCAGTTTATCAGACCCTGGTTAGTGAAACCGCAGTGGGAGAGGCGGAAATAGAGCGTTTGGTAGAGAACAGGGGTTTGGCTGAAGGGTTCGTGGCTGCTGCCTGGGGGGAGATGGTCTGTTCCAAGGGGCAGCACGGCCTGACGGACATCTTGGCAAGAAGCTTCCAGTGGCCCAGGCTCTTCTCCCAAGCTCTTTGCACCAGTGCATTCTGGGATCCTAAAGCCCCAAGCCCATACTGCCCAGTGCAGTTGTGGGAGTGGGGTTTTTTGGGTAACTTCCAGATGAGACCCTGCCCGTAGGATGGAGCTGGGTGAACTGGGGCAGCACTCATGCCTGTCTGTGCTTGAAATGGGGATTCAGTGGGACCTGAATCAAGGACCCTGCTCTGCCACTGACTTCCTCTGACCTTAGACGAGTCACCCAGTGTCTCTGCCTCAGTTTCCCCATCTGGATATTGGCACTGCCCTGTTTCAGTTGTGAGGATAAACAGGGTTCTCAGATACTACAGCAACCGGGGCCATGAAACTACCTGACATAGCATTTGACATACCCAGACCTGGGCCTGCTCTGTGGGGGTGTGACACTTACCTGCCATCTGTGCGGGCTGTGTATTGCACGACTCTGTATCTCAGTGTGGATGGAGCTTCACCCTCCATCTTCTCTGGGGTGGGGGGCGGATTTGCCAGACTTCAGAAATAATTTCAGGCCCCACCCCACCCCCCACTCCCTGTGGTGCTCTTTCCTGAGTCTCAGGATCAGGTGCTCCTTGCACGCAACAGCTTCTCAAAAGGGTTTGGTGAAACTCAATGCGCCATCCCACACCAGGGAGAGGTTCTCCGTACCTGAGCAAGCTTCTTTCCTGGGGGGCCCACCACAGATGTCCTGCATTTCTCTGACTAAATTAGTCCCCTGAGAAAGAGAATACAACCCGGGGCTTGTTTCCATAAACAAAGGCTGGGAACAGGAGCAACAGAGTCCTTTCCCAGGGAGCCTGCAGCTCCGATTTCTCTAGAGATAAGCTCTGCCTCATCTGCAGTGCAGCGCTGGGTACGTTTAATAGGGACTCCAAACTCCACCCACCCCTAGTTGGGATCTTACAGGAGTTTTGGGGGGAGTTGGACTCCAGCTAGTTCAGTGTCCTGTTTAAAAAGTACCCTCCTGGTGGGTTTTTAATCTGTTAACGCTGCAGTGTGCTGACAAGGATGCCAGAGCTCAGCGTAACTGCATGAACTGCAGCGTAACAGGTGGGCCCCAGCAGGCGAGTGAGGCCAAGTATAGAATCACAGAATTTCAGGTTGGAAGGGACCTCAGGAGGTATCTAGTCCAACCCCCCCTGCTCAATGCAGGACCGATCCCCAGACAGATTTTTGCCCCAGATCCCTAAATGGCCCCCTCAAGGATTGAACTCTCAACCCTGGGTTTAGCAGGCCAGTGCTCAAACCACTGAGCTATCCCTCCCCCGTGAAATGGCTGAACGAACTCCCCCTGCCCAACACAGAGCCGGCTTTCAGCGACCCAGGAAAAAAAGGCCCAGAGTTATCGCAGTATCTGAAACCTCAGATGAGTTGCTGAGAGGGGAGGGAGGCAGGATGGGCCAATGGAGAGGTACTGGACTGGGCGTTTGGGTTCTAATCCCCGCGCTGCCATTGAGCCTGGGGGAGAGCCATTTGTCAAGCATCTAGTGACAGAAGGATGAGAAGCTAATACTGGCATGGGGGTGTCTCTGCACTAACACCAGGGATCCCCAGGTCCTAATTCTACTATACTAGGGAGTGACTTAGCTCTGGTTCTTGGGCTCGACTGCCATGGGCTCATCTTCCTAGCTGTGGTTGCACCAGTGCACTGGCATTGCTGGATGTGCAGCTGTTCAGCCCAATGGTCCCCCTCCCTGCTGTCTGCCCAGCCCCTCCAGCACTGATTGTGGGGTGTGCTCTGCCTTCCAGGTGTACGTCTCTGCGGAACATCCGTGATAACGAAGAGAAGGACTCTGCCTTCCGCGGCATCTGCATGATGATCGGGGTGAATCCCGGCGGAGTCGTGCAGGTAACAGCACTTCAGCCGTTCTCTAGGGTTGCGTGGTGGCCAGCTGGATCTCCCTCCACACAACCCCCACGGCCGCAGGACTGTCACCCTGCACTGGAGCATTAGTGTCTGCACTGACTCCAGGAGTGGGGCTCTGACAGTCACCCACCCCGCTCCCCATCGCACAGTGCCCCCTAGTGCTGCAGTGGGGTATTGGGGTCTGTACTGATTTCAAGGGGAGAGTGCCCCCTACTGAGTCTCTGACCCTGCAGCATAGTGCCCTGCAGAGCTGCATGGGGGGTAGCACCGACCGAAGGAAGAGTGCCCCCTCCCAAGCCACTCGCGCCTCTCCCTGCAACAGCCTGGGATTTGCCTTGTTAAGCCCTGACCCTGCTTTGCTTGTGATATCGGACAGGTGTCGCGTCACACCATAAACCCAGCTCTTTAATCTAGCGGGAAAAGGCCTAACAAGAGCCAATGGCCGGAAGCTGCATCTAGAAAAATTCAGACTAGAAATAGGGGCGATATTTTAAGCATAGAATAATTAACCACTGGAGCAACTTACCAAGGGGCATGGTGGATTTTCCATCATTCGCGGTCTTCAAGTCAAGGCTGGTATTCGAGTGGAATTGGTGCCGCTATCGTTAAGGTTGAGCAGCACTTTAAAAAGAGAGTCTCCCTGCGAAGATTTGCTGTAGCCCCTCCAGAAGCGCTGGGCTTGCTACAGGAATTGCTGGGCGAGGTTCCCTGGCCTCTGTTCTGCAGGAAATCAGACTGGATCGAAAGGTCCTGCCTGGCCCTAACGTGGGACTCTTGATTCACGCTGCGCTGGGGTCTGGGTCGGCTCTTTCCCAAGCGCCTTTATCCTGTTCCAGGACTTTATTTTCTTCTGCGACGCTGTTGCTTCGTGGGTGAGCCCTAAGGATGACCTGAGGGACATGTTTTATAAGGTAAGTCGCGCGTCGTAAGGGGGGTGGGGTGGGGCAAGAGAGACCTCACACAGCTGAGCCCTCAGTCCAGTTATGGCTCAACTATGCAGACCAATACCGGGGCGGGAGGGGCGGTGGCTCTTTCTGAGCTTTTGAGTGGTGGGGGGCTTCCTTGTCATCGCAAGCAGGTGAATTGATGGGCCTGGTCTCTAGCTCCATTTATTCGCTGACTGAGAGGGAGCGCTGTGCAATGGCTAGAGCTGGGGAGATCAGGACTCCTGGGTTCTTTTCATGGCTTTGGGCGGGGAATGGGGTCTTTCCAGCTCTGCTGCTTCAGCGCTCTGTGCCTCCGTTTCCCCATGTATAAACTGGGGATCCCATCTCCTGTAGGGTGGTGGTGAGGCTTGGTGCGTATTGTAACGCTCAGAGGCCTCCGTCTGCGGTGTGACACTGTCATCGTGTCGGTTGTGCGGGCGATAAGCATTACTAAACACTGGCAGCTTCTGGGCCCCGTTGAGCATGTTCAGCTGCAGCGGCCGTCAGGCAGCCCTTGGAGCTTGGAACCGCCAGCGTTGGCTGGATTTGTTGTTTGGCCTTAACAGCACGAATCCCTGCAGCTATTGGGTTAGTGTCAGCGGATCGCAGCGCTGGCCCGTCTGCAGCGCCCAAGTGGAAGAGTCCACCTCTTCCCTCTGCAGCGCCCGGAGCGTGGGGGGAGCTGTTCATCTTCCTCTAACTCCCAGGATTCTCGCAGTAACAGGGCTGTAGGCATAGCCACGCGCCTGTATTTCCACCTCCCCTGCGCACGCACGAGCTTGGGCACTCCCATCTCGCTGCTCTTCCTCCTCAGATTCTTCATGGCTTCAAAGACCAAGTCGGCGAGGAGAACTGGCAGCAGTTCTCGGAGCAGTTCCCGCCTCTGCTGAAGGAGAGGCTAGCTGCGTTCTACGGGGTCTAGGCAACGCAGAGAAACCGAACTAGGTGAGTTTGGACACGGGGGACCGTGGCTGGTTCTGATGGATCAGCTGGGGGGGGGGGGGTAGACTTTTAGTTCCCATTCTCCTGGGCTAAAACCACTCATTGCCCCTCTTTGTCCCCCCGCAAATAGGGTTCAAGTGTTAACGTGGTGAGAAGTTGATGATGGAGAGAAGAGAGATTAGGCGGGAAGGCAGGCGGGTGAAGGGTATGGAGCACAGGGCTGGGAGCTGGCAGGCCCCTGGGTCTGCCGCTGACGCAACGTATCCTTGGACAGGTCACTTCCTCTCTGTACCTCAGTTTCTCCATCTGTAGTGGAAGCGTGATGTCTCCCTCGTTGGGGCAGAGGGTGGAGCTTATGATGACTTATGTGGGGGGAGGGATAGCTCAGTGGTTTGAGCACTGGCCTGCTAAACCCAGGGTTGTGAGCTCAATCCATGAGGGGGCCACTTAGGGATCTGGGGCAAAAATCAGTACTTGGTCCTGCTAGTGAAGGCAGGGGGCTGGACTTGATGACCTTTCAAGGTCCTTTCCAGTTCTAGGAGATTGGTATATCTCCTATTATTTATTATTATTATTAAGATCCTCGGGCAAAATGTCAGTTTCTAATAGTCAGAAGAATAGGACTGGTGAAAAGCAAACCAGATGTTTAGTGTCCGGGAAGTGTGGAGAGGCAGTGTTGTCTGAGTGGCAGAATGGGATTCAGGACTCCTGATGCAAGTTTCCACACTGTGAAACGAGGACAATTACCTCAACTTTCCTCTCAGAGGTGCTGAGGTCTTTGAGCAAAACAGGTGTGAAGTGTAAAAAAATGGTGAGCCCTGAGGCAGCACACTCAGGAAGACTCAGCAGCCCAGACAATCTATTTGCCCATCCTTAACATGCGGGCAAAGAGACACGGGTCAATTTAAATACAGATTTAGGAGCCTGACTTTAGTCACTTAAATAAAAATGGCCTCATCCTTGCGGACCGTTAGCTTCCATTGAAGCTGGGGATTTCTGGATGCTGAGAATCAGGTCTCATTTATAATGCACCCGAGTTTTAAAAAACTTGGGCCTAAATATTTCTCTTCTCCTCCCCCAAAAAACCTCTGACCTGGAACAAAGAGTTTTGACAAGTAAAGTCAGCAGATGGAAAGTTTGCAAAGCTGATCTGATGCCCCAAAGCAGGGGAATATGAAGTCAGCCTGATTGGCCCTTTGTGTTTTGCCTTCAAAACATCAGGGCTTATCAGATCTCTTCTGTCTTAATTTTGCTGGAGGACTCCTTGGCTGTCTAGGTTGTAGCTTGTGAGGTCTGTCTGCCCGCCAGCTGAGGTGTTGGATTTTTAACCATGTTGGTTGGACATTTGAGTTATCATGACAAGTTTCAGCCAACCTGGATACAAATCTCATCCTCCTCTGCATCACATGTGATGCTATAACCTGCTAGTTTTCCCATTACCAGAGTCTTCCAGGAAAAGCAGGGCAGATAAGACTTGTGTGTAATAATGACGGCAGCTATTCTGAGTCCCTTTCAGAGGGGTGTGTGGGTGTGGGTGTGTGTAACCTCGACTAACTGGTGCCCTCTCTCTCATCTCTCCTCCAGGTTCCTGTATGTGCTGGGAGGGTTACTGGGAACTCGTCCACAGGTGTTGCAGAGCCCTGTTAATGGGGGGTTAGGGAGGAAGGGAGGAGCATTGTGGGACATAAAATGACTTCCCTCCCATCTCCTGAAATTTAAAGTGGGGGGACCGCCGAGATCAATTCAAACAAGCAACCAGGGGATCTCAGCGATTGGGAAAAGGGGCTCTTTCCTCCTTTTTCAGGGGTCATCTCTGGTAGATGGGGATGGGGTGGGGGTTGGCCGCGGGCCGAAATAGGGGAGCGATCTTAAACTGCAACACTTCCTGAGAAGGGGATCTAACTAGGGCCATAATAGCAAAGGACTAGCTAATAATAATAATAATAATTTAAAAAAAATCATTTAAAGGCTAGGTTTTAAAAACAAAGATATGAATAAAAAGCTAAAATTGGATAAAAAGTTCTAATGGTTTAAAAATCTAGCTGTTGAGAACGGAAGGGTTAAACTATAATAAACACAAGGTTATACTACTGTATAAATAGTACCAGTCACCGGTGTTTGAGATCAGCTTTTCCTCACCTCTTCCAGACTGCATGGTGACAGAAGTAGACTAGCAATCCTGTGAGTAGCCCATAATTAAGTGTAATCGTTTTTCATCTAGAAACTTAAAACAGCAAGAAAAAAAACCTTTTCTGAAATAGTTTCCATGGCAGCGTTTACTGAACGCACTGCACAAAAAAAACCCCAACCCGTAAGGACCTCCTGAGCCGAGATCCAGTTGATTTCTTTTGTGAAGGGGGCCTTGTAATAAATACCGTCAGAGAAGCATGTTTTTTATAAAAAACAAAACAAAAAAAATCAAAATACACAGTGCAGTGAATTCTCTTAATCTGTCCTTCAGCTACAGACAGAGGGAGGTGAAAGTGACTATGGTGGGATTGTAAATGATGCAGTTGTATCATGCAGAGGGGAGACATCCCGTCTTCACCTGGTTTATAGCGCACCTGATCAGGGAGACATGTACTGCACTCGGTCCCAAGTAACATCATTCATTACGGTTAATTACGCTTTCTGTCTTAATGGAGTTTATGCCACATCTGCCACTTCAGTTTACAAAATAAGAGAGGGCAGTCAAGGTAGCGGAGCACCGAGGGGATGGAAGTGTAGCTTTGTGTCGGCAACAGTCAGATTTCTTTTTAAGACGAGTCCATAAATTCTGCTACATGTTCAGTTGGAGTCTTGACAAGACTCCCATGAATTTTAGTCCCCCGTTTATTTTTTTAAAAAAATGAATAAATCAGGGGTTGGTTATGCTGAAAGTTTTTGACTTGATGTAACCACAGCTTTTTAACTGTAAATGAGGTAATGTGCTGTGAAAGCATCATTTAACAGCCTCGGTGTTTTTTGACTTGCCACTAGTCAGAAGGCAGCTGTATGTGGGGGAAAGAAAGGGGAACACTTAATCCTTTAAAGGTGCAAGAATAACTGGGGGGGAGGGGAGTGCTGCCAGTTGTCGGGAAGTGTCTGAGTCTGCTTGATCTGTCTGTAATCAACTGAGCTGTGGGATGAAGAGAAATCATTTCCCAAAGTGACATGCACCAAGGGAAATTCCAGTTCTCCTGAGAAGAGAGCGCCGCTGGGACACTGATTTTCTCCAAGTGCAGGATGGGGAGAACTCTTCACCAACTCCTTCCTGGATTTCTGTTTTCTGACTCCTTTTTTAAAAAAAACTGAAAGTCACTCAGGTGACAGCAGGACGAACCTGTGGTTGAACTGTGGAAAGTCTGACCCTTCTCGAGGCTGCAGCTGCACCTGTTGCAAAAGTACCTTGCAGTGAGGAACCCACTGTCTCCTTTTGGCATGACAATGTCATGCAGGGGGCGGGGAACCATTTACTAAAGCAGCAGTTGGTCACTCTAGGATCAGTCATGCTGCACCTGTGTCTATTGAAAGGCTTTGTTTGTGGGATCACTCAGTAACTTAAGCTTCACTGATCCTTTCCCTTCATCCTCCCTCGTTATTTTTCAGCATTTCCTTTTTCTATTTTTTTTAAACTTTTAACGCCCTCCAAGTTTTTGCACTGGAGTTCACCAGGTAAACATCCCAATAGGCCTTCGCACCACAAAATTTTGAGCCTGGCAGCCTGGCTGGCTTAGTGTCCACTGTTGCTTTCACTGGCTGGCATAGCCCCTAGCCTTGCTCCCACCCATCTCTCCTGCTGAAGATCTTGAGTGGTGGGGAGAGACTCAAGCAGCATTCAGCCCTAAGTGCATCTCTACCTTAGAGGAAGGAAGGGATGGGGAACTAAACAGATACATTCCTTCAATTCAGCCTCCTTTTTTTATTTTTATTTTTTATTGGTATAAGACTTGAGCAGGTCTCTGGGAAACTATCAGATGTTTTTCTCTTTTGCATTTTGATGCTTCATTTTAAAGCATTTCCTTTCCCTCCATTCCTCCTCCAGAGTGGGATGAAACATGGATTTCCATTAGAGCAGGGTTCTGGTGTGATCTTTTTAAATGCATGAATGAGAACTATACTGCTAAGTAAAGTGGCATCCCAGCTTGCTATAGACATACATATCTATAACAGTTTTTTTTTTTAAAGTGTTTTAAGTTCCCAAAGTGTAGGAAGACAAAAGAAGGCTGTGAACTCTTTTCTCGGACAGTGAAGTTTAAGCTACTTGACCTGACTGCCTCTTGAAATTTTTTTTTTTGTATAAGTGCTTCTAGTTTCTGCCTCCTGTTTTGTTAATCCTGGATTTGTATATTTGTAAATGTGCTGTACTGTTTCCTATGGTGACAGTGTACCTAGTGTTGAAGCCGCTGCTTGCACCTTGCTGAAATGAGATTTTTCTCATTTTATGTATAATTTTGTCAACTAAACAAAAAACAAGCAAATTTCATGTGACTCCAGTCTACAGCCCTGTCTAGGCTCAATGTTTTTTCTGATGTAAATATTGGATTTGTAAACGTTGCCATTCTCTCCTCCCCCACTTACTTGATCGGGGTGCTCCCTCAGTCCCTTATCTCCATGCTGTATGTTGATACAGTACAAGTGAATCCGCTGGGAAGAATGCTGACTGATACAGCTTTGTATTGTCTGCCACGAGTTGTGGTCTGCATTCCTCGCTGCCATGTTTCTTCATACTTGTCATAGCCCTGCAGTGGTGTCTATTCCTTGCTCTAGCACAGGCCTGGAGTTCATATTAGGCATGTCACTTCCTCTCACTGGGCCTCAGTTTCCCTAGCTGTAAAGTGGGAAAAATACCTCCTTTGTAAAGGTGTGTGATGATTTACAGAACAAATGGAAAAAATGAATTAACATAGGGGTGTGCTTAAATGCACTGACCTGGCTTCAGTACCTGGCCTGGTAGGGTAATGGACAAGTTACTTAAGCTCTCTGCTTCTAGACGATGAGGATAACTTGTGGTCAGAGGTGCTCTGGGAGGCTGGCCTCAGTGGCTGCTTTCAGTGCTGTCATGCTTCCCTGTGTGGCTTATTGATTTGAAAGCCAGCCAAGCAGCCCACTCACTGGTTACCGCCGGGGTGTGTGGTGTGTTAGATCTGTGCTTCCTTGCCTGCGAGGGTGGGGGTTGTCCCTCTCCCACTGCTCTCCACAGGCAAGGCTTGGGCTGAGGGTCTGGGCTAGACTCTGGCAGTGCAGACCCAGCTGGGGTATATCGCAAAGCACCTGGGGTGGGGCCCTTGGGTGCTGTAGTGAGCCCAGCTGGGGCCTGACTCCTGCCATGGTGCCCCGGGAGGGGTCGCTGGGGGGGGGGTACGAAGGCTGCTGCCTAAGCCTGGGGGAGACATTTATGCTGTGATGTCATAATAGTGTCATGTCATGCCTATGATGTCACATTAATGCCTTGACGTCATGACACGGGCGGGGAGGGGGGTGTTTATAAACAACCCCGCCGGTAGGGTGATCGCAGCCACCAGGGAGACGGGGGAGGAGTACTTCAGTGTGTGACGTCATCTCCAGGCGCCGGAAGTTGCCTCGTTTGTGCCGGTGGGGAGTGGACGCGCCGGAAGTGGAGAGTGAGAGGAGGCGGGGCCCCGCTGGCCGCTGTCAGAGGGGAGCGGGGCGGCCCCGGCCCGGGGTAAGAAGGGAGCGGGGCAGAGACAGGCTGGTCCGAGGGAGCGACACCCCCCCCCCCGTACCGGGGCCCCCAGGTCTCTGCGGGGGGGGGCGACACCCCCCGTACCGGGCCCGGGGCCCCCAGGTCTCTGCGGGGGGGGGCGACACCCCCCGTACCGGGGCCCCCAGGTCTCTGCGGGGGGGGGCGACACCCCCCGTACCGGGCCCGGGGCCCCCAGGTCTCTGCAGGGGGGGGCGACACCCCCCGTGCCGGGCCCGGGGCCCCCAGGTCTCTGCGGGGGGCCGGACACCCCCCGTACCGGGGCCCCCAGGTCTCTGCGGGGGGGGCGACACCCCCCGTACCGGGCCCGGGGCCCCCAGGTCTCTGCGGGGGGCCGGACACCCCCCGTACCGGGGCCCCCAGGTCTCTGCGGGGGGGGGGGCGACACCCCCTGTGCCGGGCCCGGGGCCCCCAGGTCTCTGCGGGGGGGGGCGACACCCCCTGTGCCGGGCCCGGGGCCCCCAGGTCTCTGCGGGGGGGGTGACACCCCCTGTGCCGGGCCCGGGGCCCCCAGGTCTCTGTGGGGTGGAGGAGGTGACCCCCTATACCGGGCTCACGGCCCCCAGGTCTCTGCAGGGGGGGCAACACCCCAGGGCCCCCAGGTCTGTGCAGGGGGGGCCACACCCTGTGTACCAGGCCCAGGGCCCCCAGGTCTCTGCAGGGGGGGCGACACCCTCTGTACCGGGCCCAGGGCCCCAGGTCTCTGCGGGGGGGGACACACCCTCTATACCAGGCCCGGGCCCCCAGGTCTCTGCGGGGGGGGGACACCCTCTGTACCAGCCAGGCCCAGGGCCCCCCACGTGAAGCCGAGCCTGGCCCTGGCAAATCTAGCCCAGCCAGTCTCCTGCGGGTGGCCTGTGCTGAACTCCTCCAGCGACACAGGCAGGTCACTGTTTGTTAGTCACCTGGCTGCAGCATCTGAATGTCCTTAGGTCAGTGCCCAGAGGCGAAGGTAAACCATGGGCCATCCTGGCCAAGCCGGGCCCATCACCCAAACTGCTGTGGAATCCATCGCTGTCTTGGTCTCCTTGTCAGCCCCAAGTGAAAGCTTCCCTGGCTCCCCCAGGCCAGCCCTTCTCCCTGCCACCTGTCCCCTTTGTTCTTTAGCGGAGGCCTTTGCTGGGGAAGGGGGAACCTCCTCCTTCTTGGTTGTTAGCTGTGAGTGTTTAGCCTTTGGGGTTCGGGTTGTTTTTCCAGCTTCTCCATAGAGAGGGCTTAGTTTCAGCCAGTCCTTTAGTGACCCATTCATCCCACCCCAGACAGTTACATCACATCCCTCCCTGGTATCTCCTTATCAGCCCCAAACAGCAGATAGCCCTGTGTCGTACCTCCCCTGGGTAGTGAGGCAGATGCATAGGGCAGCTGAGGCACACATAGGAATCATACAAAAATTACAGAAAATTCCTGCTTTGTCAGAGAGGGCATCTGAGAGAACCTGTTGGAATGAAACACCTCCCCTCCACTCAGAGCGATGGGCTCAGGCTCTCTGCCAACTCGGGCACTGTTGCTGTGTCGGTCCCGGGGCAACAGCCCCGTCTCAGGGTTATGAGCGCACGCTCCACAGTGTTACAGTCAGGGCACGTGTTGAAGGTTTTCTTCCCACCCACAACAGCTGAAGACTTTAATTAATTAATTATGAAAGCTGAGACTCTAGAGAACAGTTGAGAAGTCTGTCAGTCCTCACTTCTCACCCCCCCCCCCATTTTGGAAAAAACTGCAGGACAAGAGGATGGGAAGCTGAGGACATAGGGCTGCGGGTCTGATCTGGTACAGCAGGTGAATGCAGTGGTGGGTCCAGAGGGACGATAGCAGGAACAAACAGCTGGAAATTAAAGCCAGACGCATTCAAATGAGAAATTAGACACCGATTTGTAACAGGGAGGAAGATTAACCATTAGAACAGACTCTGAAGGAAGTGGTGGATTCTCCATCTTGTCTTCCAGTCGGGTTGTCTTTCTGAAAGATGCTTTAGCCAAACACAAGTTACTGGGGTCGCTGGGTGACACTGAATGGGCTGTGATCTACAGGAGGGCAGGTCAGATGAGCTAATGATCACTTCTGGCCTTAAACTCCATCCCTGGGCTAATCACATACAGCTGCCGGATGGGCTGGCAGAATGAAAGGGACTGGTGGACTGATGGATGTGTGGGGTAGAATGGCCAATGTTATGATCTGCTCCGGGCTACATACTATGTGCTGTTTCTATGCTGCGCTCGTCACTCTTACTGTCGCTACTGCTTCTGCAGCCATGGACCTGGCATCAAACGCCTCTGAGGACCCCCAAGGCTCCGACAATGACTCCGACGCAGAGAACAAGGTTGATCCAGACACGCAGGCTCAGGAGTACATCGACCGCGTCCTCAGCTCTGCTCAGCCCCGCCACAAGGCCCAGTGCTCACCTCCCAAGTCACTCCCTGTGGGGCCCGGGGCCCAGGCATCGGAGCACAGGTCTCCTCTGGAGCTGAAGAAGTCTCCAGCAAGCGACAACGTGACCTCTGGGCTGCTAGCCCTCCCTCTGGAGCTGATCCTGGAGATCTGCTCTTACCTGGAAGCCAGGTTTGTTCTCGAGGTCTTGCCCTTGGTCTGTCGGACCCTCAGGGATATTGTGCAGGACTCAGTGACCTGGAGGATTCGCCTTCAGAAGAGGATCAGTGGGTGTTACCCAGTGGTGGAAGGTAGATCTCCATTGGACTTTCTTCACTGGAGGTGGGACTTGGAGGAGAGACAAGGGCTGAGGGCCAGGACTCCTGGGTTCTACTGTAGGACCAAACACTATTTCATGGGCCTCAGAGAGGTCCCTCAGTTAACTTTACTACCTTGAGATTTAGGTGCTGCTAGTTTGAGCTGTGGGGGGAGGGGAACGATCACTCCAGGGTCCTATCACCAGCTCTGGATGAGAATTGTCTCTAACAGAGCAGGGGGCTGGGTGTTGGGACTCCTGGGTTCTGTCCCCAGCTCCGGAAGGGGGTCTGGTGGTTACAATGGAGCGGGGGACACTAGGAATCAGGACCCCTAAGTTCTGTTCCCTCCTTTGCAGCTGACTTCACTATGTGAGCCTTTGCCTTGGCTTCACCTCTAATGGCAGGAGCTCCCCCGCCCTTCCTTGGGGTGGGAGGTGGTTTGGGATGCTCCCAGGCGGCAGTGCTATGGCTTAGCTTTGCTGCCCATCTATTTAAAGGGGCTACGTTGGGGCCTCTAGAGGCGACATTTCCCCGTCCTTGGGAAGAGAAGGCTTTACGGACCCTAAAGCAGTGGTTCTTAGCCAGGGGTACTTGTATCCCTGGGGATATGCAGAGCTCTTCCAGGAGGTACGTCAGCTCAGCTAGAGATTTACCTAGTTTTACAACAGGCGGCATAAAAACGACTAGCAAAGTCAGGACAAGCTAAAATTTCATCCAGACCAGGCCTTGTTTCTACTGCTCTGTAGACTGTACACTGAAATGTAAGTACAATACTTCCATTCCAATGGGTTTGTAAAAATGAGAACGCAAGCAATTGTTCAGTAATAGCGCGGCTGTGACGCTTTTGCATTTTGATGTCTGGTTGTGTAAGCAAGTAGATGAAATGTGAGGTGAAACTTGCGGGTACCCAAGACAAATCAGACTCCTGAAAGGGGAACAGTAGCCTGGAAAGGTTGAGAGCCACTGCCCCGAAAAAAGCAATTTTTACACGGCCTCACCTTGACCTGGTGCAGGGGATGGGGCGTGGCTTTGGGATCAAAGCTCCCAGCAGTTTTGGAAGCCCCAGATTCCCTCCCCGCCCAGAGCGGGACACCCCTCACTCTGGTCTTTGCGATCTCTTCCTTTCTACGCAGAGGAGGACTTCAACTGGCCGGCTGCCTGCATGGAGCTAGAGGAGCATCTCAGGCACTGGGCCTGTGATGGCAGGAGGACAGAGTACTTCTCCCTTGCCGACGGCCACTTTGCCTCCGTTGACTCCGTTCTGCTCTTGCAGGTGAGTTCCGATTTCCTCCTTGGCTGGCCATTGCTGTCTGGGGGCGAGATGGGGTGGGGCTTGGGAGTCAGGAGTCCTGGGTTCGACCCCTGGCTGTGGGAGGGAAGGGTGTGAGGTCTAGTGAGGTAGAGCAGAGTCAGGACTTCTGGGTTCAACAGCTGCCGATCGCTAATCATGACACGCAGCTGTTGGCCGGGGGAGGAGTGGAAAACTCTTTGCGGTTGGTTGTGGTGGTGTTATCTTCCGAGCCCTGTTAGCTGGGACGGCTGCCCACGTTGGTCTCTGGCTCCAGGAGTTCTGTAAGGTGAGAGCAGGTGAGACTTTTACATGTATCTGAGCGGCTCTCATCATTTGAACAGGGGGAAACTGAGGCATGGACTGGGGAAGTGACTTGCCTGAGGTCACGTAGCAAATTGTTGGCAGAGTCAAGAATAGAACCCAGGAGTCCTGACATCCAGCCTCGCCCTGCTCTAACCTCTGAGTATCCCGTCATCTCTTTGCTCCTGTACCAGGGACTGACCAGTTTCTCCCATTTCGAAGGACCCGTGGCTAGTCTGTCTCCTTCTCTTGCAGGGCGGGGCTCTCTGTGTCTCGGGCTCCCGGGATCGGAACGTCAACCTGTGGGATCTGCGGGAGCTGGGCCAGTCCCCGGACAAGGTGCTGGTGAAAGCCCTGGGCACGGAACGCAACGGGACGCACAAGGTGGGAACCCGACCTTCACCCTCCGGGGTGGGGGTGGGGGGTCTGAGCTGGAGAAAGGTGCCGGTGGCACTCTGTCCCCAGCACGGATACGCCCAAGCAGCCGGAGAGCGAGCTGCCCCCCAGCTCTTGCTGGTGCCATGAAGAGCGCGAGCTGGGTGGTGCCAGTAGCCATGACATGGGGGGGGTTTGTTCTGGGGATGCCAGTCCTGCTGAGACCCCTGGAGGGGAAATGCCCCCTGGCCCAGTCCCCGCTTCCCTGTGGCCTCTTTGCTCAAGCCGGTGCTGAATATGAGCTGAATTGAGCCGGGACAGCGTGTCGAGTGACTGGCACAGGAATGGATACTGGGACCTCTTGTGTGTACGTCCCTGCTCTGTGCCTCAGTTTCCCTGTCCGTACAATGGGGTTAACTCTGTGTATTGGAGGGGATCTGGGGGGCTAAAGGGCTTTGGGGAAAGACACCAGAGAAGGGCAGGAAAGGACAGCACCCCACTTTAACCCTTTCCTCTCCCTTTCGCGGTGCAGGGCTGGGTGTGGTCGCTGGCTTCAATAGACAACAAGGTGTGCTCAGGCTCCTGGGACAGCACGGTGAAGCTGTGGGACATAGAGGCCAACGGGCAGCAGTTTGGGGAGATCAGGTACCGTTTCCCCTTCTCCCCTTGCGTCACTGGCCCTCAATGAAGCGACCCAGCCTGGCTCCCACCAGCTCCTCCTTCAGCCACATGGCTGGTGCCCAGAGCTGCCTCCACCTTCTGGGAGAGGGAGACCTTGGAGCGTCTCAGCCACCAGTCGAATCTGCTGTGCCTTAGAGCCAGGGGTTGGGGCGGCCGTGCTCGTCTGAGAGGGGAGGAGACGGTGCTGCTGGGCAGAGTCTTGACCAGAGTAGCGAAGTGGGGCAGGCTGAGGGCTCAGGCCGGGGAAGTGGGGTGAAGCCGGGGCTGGGGGCTGCCGGGCAGGAAGCTGTTCCTTTGCATCTCCATGCAACTTGGCTCTGCTCTGTGCCCCCCCAACCATGTCACAGGCTTAAAAAACAGACGGGGGGGGGGGGGGCAGGTGGCTCGTCCGAGAGCAAAGACGATCAGCTGAGACTGCTGCTCGGCAGGAGAGGAGGGAGCGTGCAATGGTTAGAGCGCTGGCCCGGCACGCAGGAGAGCAGGATTCAGCACAGAGTCCAGTGGGGCCTCGGGCCAGTGACATAGGGACAGATTTTTAAAGAGATCTCGGTGCCTAACTCCCGATGACATCCAGGGGCGTTAGGTGCCAAGGGCCAGATTTTTATAGGTACCTAATTTTCCCCACACATACAATAGGGATAACTGCCCTGCCCTGCATTACGGGGTTAGTGAGTATACATGCATTAAAGATTGGCAGGTGCACTGACATTACAGTAGTGGAGGGCCCAGATTGCGAGGTGCTCCGACTTTATGGTAATGGGGGGGGGGCGTGTGCAGACTGGGAGGTGCTCTGACATTACAGTAATCGGCAGGGGAGCCCAGATGGGGATGTGCTCTGACATTATGGTAATCGGGGGAGCACAGATTACGAGGTGCTCTGACATCACGGTAAGCGGGGGGGGAGCCCAGATTGCGAGGTGCTCTGACATCACGGTAATCGGGGCGGTGGCGGGGGGCAGATTGTGAGGTGCTCCGACATTACGGTAATGGGGCTCTGATCAGAACCTTCGGGAGGAGACGTTATCGGGATCCCGCCCAGAGGATGGACACAGGGACCAAAGGCCTTGGGCCTTCCAGCCCTGGGGGGGTGACGAGGCTTGTCCTGAAGGATCATATTTGTTCTCCCTTTGCTGTCTTGTCTCCCCAACTCCCAGCGGGAAAGCTCCCGTGCTGTCTCTCTCCTACCTGCCCGACATCCTGGTCACGGGGACCTACGACAAGAAGGTGACGGTGTACGACCCGCGAGGTTAGTGTCCGCGGGCGGCTTTAGGATCAAGGCTCCGGCCGTTGGTTGGGCCCATCCCTGCACCCTTGAACCCAGCGGGCCCAGTGCAGCGGGTCCTTTCACAGTCCCGTGGCCCTGAGGTTCTGTTTTCTGCTCCTGCCACTTGCTTGCTGTGCCTCAGCTTTCCGCTCTGTAAAATGGGGCTGATGCTACCGAGCCGCCTGGCTCATCTCTGGGTGGAGGCCACCCGGGCTGTGCAAAAGGCCTGCTGCACGTGAGCCTCCTCCCGCTAGCATCTGTGAGAAGTGGGTCCCCCAGGAATCCAAGGCCAGCGGTTCAGTTTATACCCAAGAAAGACCAGACCCTTGGTTTTTTCCCACCTAGATTGGGAATGTGGGTCCCATGTGACCTGTGCAAAGGGGGGATCCCTTGAGCAGGAGGGGGGTGGAGTATCGAATGTGAGGAACAGTCCTGAATTACTGAGGGGTCCAGGGGGAGCGATTCTGATGCTGCTGGAGCTTGTTGCTCAGCAGGCCTGGCCCAGTTCAGCTGGGGTAGCAGGAATGCTGCTCTGTGGGGTTTCTGGGCACCCCAGGCTTGGGGCAATCCTGCCCCTCCTCCTGCCTCCCAGTGGGGATGTGGGAGGGAAAATCCACTGGCTGGAGATGAAGATCTGTGTGACTATAAACTGGACTGATGGACAACTGTGTCCCCTCAATTCTCCAACCTGGGGTGCCTTTTACACGGCTTTGCCATGGGGGCGACCGCTCCAGCTCTGCTCGCACCCAGCCTCCAGCATGGAAGTTACTACTCCCAGCTCCGCTGTATGAGTGCACTAGCCAGCCCCTCCGGAGTGACACTGCAGGGCAACCCCAGCAAACCCCCAAGCCCAGACTCCCCCACCCCCCGAAATGTGCAGCTTGTACGGTCCAGCCCTCTCCTGGACGAGACAGGCTGGTAGAATGTCCGTCGTTCGTTAATAGACAATGATCTGCACAAACCCTGTTCTCCCTAATAAAGTTTCCCAAACGTTTCAATCCAAACACCCTGGTTGCCATAAAACAATAGAGCAAACAACTGAATTAACAACAGAAAGTGATGACGAGTAATGAGGCATGAAAATCAGAATTGGTTACAAAGCAATAAAATGCTGCTAACACCGAACTTGACAAGCTAAGGACTTGTCTCCCCTGGCAAGTGTCTGCGCCGTAAAGCAGCTTTCTGCAGCGTAACCCCCCAGCTGTACGCACGGCCACGCCCCTTGGTGCGCACAAACTCCTCGGGTGCAGCAGTTGGGGGGAAAAAAAACACTTTGAAGAGAGTCGTAAGCCTTAAAGCGCAGAGGGTCCAGCCCTGTGCTGGCAGTGTAAACGCAGAAAGCAATCAGCTGGCCTCCAGAAGGGTCCCATAGTCCCTCATGCTCTGCTCATGGCCTGGAGACATGCTCCCCTCCCCTTTGTAAGCTCCGTTTCTGAGGGTCTTTGGGTGCTGTGCTGCTCCGGGACACAAAGCAAACCATTAATATATCTCTCTCTCTCTAGAGAGAGAGAGAGAGAGAGAGAGAGAGAGATTGCTGTGCAGAGAGCTGGGGAGGGAGGCAGGGGCTGATGTCGGGGTTTCCCCTGCCTCAGGCCTGGTTGCTTCCTCCCGCTGTCTGAACTTACAAGCCAGCCTGCTGACACTGTCTCTGTCCCCCAAAACACACAGTCTCTCTTCTCCCCCCTCCATACACACACCTTGTCACACACTCTCCCCCCTCCCTCCATTTCAGTTGAAAAGCAGCTGGCAATGTAGTAGGATGCCCATGGGAACCTGATCACATCACGTGACGCTGTGCCTGCCCCATGAGGCATCGCAAACCCTTCCCAAAGCACCCTGCAGCCAGGTGCACTGTGGGATAGCTACCACAATGCACTGCTCTCTTTGCCGTTGCAAGAGCTGCTAATGTGGATGCGCTCCACCATCATGAGGAGCACAGTGTGGATACGCAACAGCAGTTTAATTCCAGCACTTTCATAAAAATAACTGCACGTAACTGGTGCAGAAACTTGCCAGTGTAGACATACCCTAAGTGAATTCAAAGGTCTCTCGCAGCACGAGTTCCAACAGCCTTCCTGGCTGAATCTTTCTGTCAGGAGCCCTCCCCAGTCCAGTGCTGCTTTCTTTGTTCTTCAAGCCTTGGGCGGAGAGAAAGGGAGAGGTGGTTTGGGGCATCCATGGTCTCAATTTCTCTTGAGGGAGAATCACCTCTAGCTAAGGTTCAGGGGACAGAGAGCCTGGGTGGCCAGGAATCTCAAGCTGCTGCTTTGTCAAAATGCAGATTTTTATTTTTTTTTGCCCACGCCATGTCTCCAGCAGAAGAGTGGCCACTTAAGGCAGTGATGGGCCACTTGACCTCCTTGACACCGAGCTGAGGCATTGTCTAGCCTTTTGTCTCTGAGGAAGTGGTTTGTAACTGGGAACGTGGGAACGTGCCTCCAGAACGTGGGAACGTGCCTCCCTAATGTGTCACCATGGTCTCTTGTAACTTTACAGAGAATGTTGTCACACACGTTTTACCAAGACAATAAGGATCAGCAAATCATGAGTTTTCAAATGATACCTCTCAAGGCTTACTTGGTGCAAGTTTTACCGTAATCCTCTAAAAGGGGTGAACGTGGGGGTACAGACAGTCACCATCTGCTGCCCCCTGACTGCAGGGTGTGGGTCATGGGTGGGGATCTCCTGCCCCATGACTCCAGGGGTGGGGTGGGGTGCAGATTTGCTGGCCCCTGGCTGCGGGTGCAGGATAGAACATTACTTCCCCTCTCAACTGTATGAGTTTGAACCAGGGCCCAGTGCAGGCTTGGATCCCCACAGTCACCCCGGCAGAGATCCTGACGTTGTTCCCTTCCCGGCAGCCACCCAGGCCCCGTTGAAGAGCCGCAAGCTCCACTCCAGCGCTGTCCTGTCCCTCGCGGCCGACGAGCGCTTCATCATCTCAGGCAGCGAGGACCGGACGCTGGTCGTCTTCGACCGACGGGCCAACAGTGTCCTCCAGAGGCTGCAGGTGGGTGGCCAGAGCTGGTGGCTCTTCTCCCTCCTACCTGCTGAGGGCAGTGGAGGTTGCCTGGAATCACCATGGAGAGGAGGGAGATGGGAGTTTGTAGACACTCCCTACCTGAGGACATTTGGGGGGAGGAGAATATGTAATTATTAGAGAGTCCCTTAGCCAACTGGTTGCATCTGAAGGAGGGTGTGGGGTGCAGGGAGTCAGGCCTCCTGGGTTCTATCCCCAGCTCTGGGAGGCCAGTGGGGTCTAGTGGTTAGAGCCGGTTGGGGCTGGGAGTCAGGACTCCTGGGTCTGCCAGTGACATACTGTTTGACTTCTGGCAAGTCATTCGCTGTGCCTCAGTTTCCCTAGACGTACAGTGGGGTAACATGCCTCCTTCGTAGAGGAAGGGTTGTGGTGCTTAATGACGGTGAAGCACATCTAGCTGCTCGTGCCAGATTAGCCAGGTGTCCTGCTCGTTCACCAGCAATGAGCGAGGCAGCCAGCCCTGTAAGAAACAGACTGTTCTTAAACGTGCTGCAGGGCTGGTATCCCATGCTGAACCCCTGGGCTTGCGGGTGTCCCCCCCCATCTAGGTCCCCCTGAAACCTGAGCCTCTTTCTCCTGTTCCACTCATCCTGCCTCAGTTGTCTATAAGGTGCGGTGCCCTGTGGGGAACCAGGAAACAGGCAGCCTGATGCATTCCAATTTCAAGGAACTCCTTTAGAATATGCAGAGGGTGTTGGGTGATTAGGGTGACCAGATGTCCTGATTTTATAGGGACAGTCCTGATTTTTGGGGTCTTTTTCTTATATAGGCTCCTATTACCCCCCACTCCCATACCAATTTTTCACACTTGCTGTCTGGTCGCCCTATGTGTGATCCACTCCCACCCATACACCGATCCTCCCCCAGAGCTGTGCCATCCTCTCTTTGCTCCTTTCCTTCCCCAGCTGGAATCCTACCTGCTCTCCATGTCCTACCAGGGGACGCAGCTGTGGGCCGGGGACAACCAGGGACTGCTCTATGTCTTCGAAAACCGAGGAGGCCGCTTCCAGCACATCCGGGTATGCGTCCCCTGATCCAGGGGGCTGCAGGCTTGCTAAGCTTTGGGTCTGTTTCGCCCCCACTTTCACCCCAGGGTGAAATCCAGTCCCTGCTGGGCCAGGATTTCATCCCAGATGGTTAATACCAGGGCTGCTGCTGCTTCGCCTGCCTGCAGCTTGGGGCTGTGAACTCAGCCAATGTCAGTTTTATTGTCAGTTTCACTTGAGGGCTCTCCTCCATTAATCCCCTGCTGGATGGGTCTCCGTTCCCCGTGCCCTGGAAGGAACGGGAGATGGCTCTCAATGACCCGTTTGCTACTTGACCCACCCACACACACACACCCAGCTGAGATGGCAGCAGATGGGCCTGTTGGGGTGGATGACGCAGCGGTAAGGAGCTTGCCTGGCACTTGGGCAACCAGACTTCCTGTGTGATGTTCGCCACCCTGTGCCTCTGTTCCCCAGCGATATAACGATAGCACCTCACAGGGGGATGTGGTTAGATCGTGGCCCACTCAGATATTATGGTGGTGGGGCCACACGAATACTGAAAATACCTAGATTTCCATGGGGTCCTGGTGTGATCTGACCTGCGACTGGGCCCTCCAAACCCCATTGGTGTGGGAATCACTGGTCGGGCTTGGGATGCGTATGTGTGAGAGTCCCCGGCGTGAGGTGATGGGTTAGGAACAGAGATGCATGGGACCCAGACGGGCTAGGAACACAGAGGTGCCTTGGCCTTCACCCCCACGGTGCATCCCAGAGGGAGGTCTGCAGAGGGCTTAATGTCTCTTTCCTCCCCATAGTACTTCGATGTGGGTCACCGGTCCCAGATCACTGGGGTCTGGCACTCCCTGGGCACTCTGTACACGACCTCCACTGACAAGACCCTGCGGGTAAGGTCCATGCTTCCCTAGGAATCCTTCCCCCACCCCGCTCCCCACGACTCGCTCATAGAGGCTGGGAGCCAGGAACACCCCAGTCCCAACCCCAGGTCTGCAACTTCGGCTGCAAGCCACTTCCCCGCTCCGTGCCTCAGTTTCCCCACCTGGGGGAGGGGGGTGATTCCTGCTTCCTGGAGGGTGCTGAGGATTGTGTTTCGGCCCTTGGAAGAGCCCTCTGCATGCTCAGCTTCATCCCCGGAATGGGCTTCTCTAGGACGCGAAAGCAAGGATTGTGCAAATGAGCTATTTCCGATCCAAGCCAGTAACGGCCTCGTCTGGGCCGAGGATCTGCCTGCCCCTCTTCCGGCCACCGGTAGCCAGTCCCGGGGGAGCCGCACCAGTGCAGACCCCTCGTGTTGATCACCAAAGGACCAATGGGCTCTCCTAAAATTAGCACGGAGAGGGGCTCCCCCCATTCCTCCCCATGGATTCGCCCGGCCCTGGGCAGCCTGCCCACGAGTGTTCTCTTTCCAGGTGCACGTTCCGACGGACCCGCCTCGCACGATCTGTTCACAGACGCACAACAACGTGCTGAATGGGGTAAGCCGGGGCGATCGGACTCCGAACTGGCCTCTCTGCCCTCCCAGCCAGCTTGTCTATTGTGTTCTCACCAGTGGGGGAATGTCCCTGGGGAATCCCCATGTCCCTGCACCCGCCCCAGGCCACACCTGCCTCCCTCTCTCTCTCTTCCTTTGGCCAGGGCAGGCGACCGCTCAGATCAGCCAGCGGGGGCGCTCCCTTCCCCTTGCGCACAGGGGAGTGACCCCGCGGCCCCGAGGAGGGAATGGGAGGCCGTGCTGAATGCTGGACGCTTTGTCCTTGCGGCTAAACTCGGGGCAGGGGCAGGGTGTATTGAGCAGGATCTCTGGGGCCGGCCCCCGGGCATCCCGGATTGACATGACACTCACCCCTCCCGCTCCCTGCTTCCCCCTACAGATCAGCGCCGAAGGCAACATTGTTGTAGCTGCCTCCGGGGGCCTGTCCTTGGAAATCTGGAGGCTCGATGCCTGATGGGGGCCCGGATCCGCGGAGCCACGTCTTGCAGCTGCGGCCCCGGAGGTGGGTGCTGCACCCGGCGCCCGTGTTCCCGCCCGGGGGGAGGGGCCAGAGTTCCAGCACCCGTGTGTCAGTCGTTTGTTCGTTGTTGTTTGGAAGAGGCCCGAGGAGCCGGGAGGTCAAAGCCTCAGTGCCTGCGCTCGCCCTGGCGCTGCTGTTCCCAGAGCCGAGTTTCCAGAGGGATCGGAGCCTGGCCAGCCCTTCCCTGCTCGAGGCACTGACTTCGCTCTCTCTGCTTCACATTCTTCCACCACCGTCCCCTTTGCCACCCTCTGGGCTCCTTAGTTATCACAGCCCTGGCCTGCCTGCCAGGCCGCCTGGGCTACTTATCTGTCGCCCTCCCACTTGCTTTTCCACGGCGCAGGGCGCGCGCTGCTCCTTCAGCGCCAGTTCCGAACATCTCTCAGGTCCCAGCCGTAAGGGCTCAGAACCACTAACCATCCAACCCAGCTCGCGCAGCCGGGGGGCGCTCGCCGCTGGAGGTTGAGGAAGACAGACGCACGGGCTGACCAGATCGAAACAGAGCCCAGAGCTGACGTGTAACTTACAGGGACGCCGTTGAGACGCACGTTCTAATGTTGTTGATTAAATTATTCTGCCAGACAGGATCTGATCAGAGATGTCAGTGGGTTTTTATCCCCTTCCCAGGGAAATCACGTTTAGTTTTAAATTCAATCCCTGGAGCCTTGAAAATCCAGGCGCGGCAGCTTTCCCCCGGCACCGGCCAAGCAGGAACCGAAAGGGCCCAGGCTAGTGTCCATCTCCAAGCTGCGGGAAGCACTCGGCACGGGGGGAGACTGGGCTGCAGATGCTTTATTAGAAAGGGTGTTACGGGAGAATCAGCTGTGATCAGGGCCCCGGGGGTTGCACAAACACACAGCGAGGCGGTTCCTGGTTCTGATCAGTGGGGATCTGGAGCCCTTACTGCCTGTGCGAAGTGAGCCGGTGCGGCTGGGCCCGGTACCCACCAGAACCGGCTGCCATCGCTAACTCGGCTCCCTGCAGTGGCAGGCTGTAGCTGTCTGCCTACCAGGCCATTATCACTGTATTAACCCAGAGCTTCCCAGTCCCACATCCTGGGAAGTATCATCCCCATTTCACAGATGAGGAAACTGAGGCACGAGGGAGTGGAAGTGACTTTCCTGGGGTCACACAGGGAGTCGGTGGCAGAGGTGAGTATCCATCTTCTCCCCGGGGTGGGGCTGCTAGGCCCTGGGGCTCCCGTGCCCTGCAGTCAGGCCTGGCCTGGCTCCCCTTCCCCAGCGTGTGTGCACGAGGCTGTGACTGATGAGGGGGGTGCTGCACCGGGGGGGAGATCCTGGCCACTTCGAAAGTGATGGCAAAGCCCCCCCAGCTGCAGCAGGGCCACGCTTTCCCCCCAACTCCCTGCTCCTCCTCTTGCCTGATTTACACCAGGAGGGATCGGGGCCCAGGGGTCGGAAAGTCTCCTGCTCTCTGCACACGGAGGCTGCGCTGACCTGGTGGGGGGGAGGGGAGCAGGGGGGGACACAAGGAACCCCGTCATGCCTGCTCCCTCTTGGTTGGCTGGGGCCAGGTCACAGCGGTGGGAGCGGGGACGGTGATAGGAACCCAGCTGCCCCCCTCTTCAGAGGCTGCTCCCGGTTGTCCGGATGGGGCTCTGGGTCCAGGGACCTCACAGGATGCTGCAGGTTTTCTTGTCTTTGAAGGGGTTGGCAGAGGCAGGGACCCCGGTCAGCAGCGGGTCGCTCTGGGCGTGCGCCCGGCAGTACTGCAGCAGCTCGCGGGCTGCCTTGGAGACCTAGAAGGGGAGAGAAGGCAGGTGAACAAAGCCAAACAGCGGGGTGGTTAGAGCAGGGAGCACTGGGAGTCAGGACTCCTGGGTTCTGTTCCCAGATCTGGGAGGGAAGTGGGGTCTAGTGGTTAGAGCGGGGAGCACTGGGAGTCAGGACTCCTGGGTTCTGTTCCCAGATCTGGGAGGGAAGTGGGGTCTAGTGGTTAGAGCGGGGAGCACTGGGAGTCAGGACTCCTGGGTTCTGTTCCCAGATCTGGGAAGGAAGTAGGGTCTAGTGGTTAGAGAAGGGGCGTGGGAGTCAGGACCTTACCCTGCCGGGCTTCCCAGAAACAGGGACAGAACCCAGGAGGCCTGGTTCCCAGCACCCTCCCTGGAAGCGGGGTGGGGTCGAGTGGCCAGAGCAGGGGCGTGCTGGGAACCGGGACTCCCTGGTTCTATCCCTGTCTCGGGGAGGCCCTGGAGTGTGAGTCCCTGATTCCCACTCCCTTGCTCTAACCACTAGAGCCTATTGTCCTCCCAGAGGAGGCAACAGCCCCCAGGAGTCCTGACTTCCAGCCCCTGCCCCACAACTCCAGCCAGGATGTCACCACAAAGCACCATCGCGCGGACGGGAAACCAGCTCTGGGCAGAGAGCTCAGCCCAGGCTTTACGTAGGGCCTGGTGTGGGTCAGTGCCAGCGGGGAGAGCCCCATCCTGGCACAGTTGAAAGGGGCCAGGGGCCTCCCCCCTCCCATCCCCCCACGCGGCCTCCCCCTTTCGGAGTCAACTTTGCAGCTGATCCCGGCAGGATCTGGCTTTGTGCTGGGCCGTGCTAAATCACGCGTGAAAGGAACACGCTGGCCTGACCCCGCCACCACCTCCCGGGCAATTACCATGTTCCTTCCCCTCATCCGTCCTGTAAACAGGGGCCTGAGGACGGAACAGCCTGAACTCGGCCTGTGCCCGGCCCAACGCGGAGCTGGAACCCCCCCACGCACCCTGGGCAGGAGGTCTGGAAAGGGACTCCCCACTGCCCCTCCTCAGGCCCCTGTGCGCTGCTACCCTATAGGGGGAGATCTGAGCCGTGGCAGGGGCAGGCAGCTCTGGCGTGGGGCAAGGCTGTGCCCCTCCCTGCCCCCCGCAATCAAATGGTTCTGCCTCTGGGCCGTGCCCGCCTGGGGAAAGATCCCCCCCCTAACTGGGAGCCTGTCATGTCAATTCCCCGTCACCTCTCCTGCTCCTCCCCATGACGCGAGTTTGTTAGGCCTCAGGCTGGTTTCTGGTGGGGGCAGGGGCAGAAACAGAGTCTGAGCTAGGAAGAGAACCCAGGAGTCCTGCTCGGCCTGAGCCAGGGCCTGGAGAACTCCCGTCTCCCCCTCACGGGCGGGGAAAAGCCGGGCCCTGCCAATCCAGCACCAAGTGAATTCCCCGGTGTAAGGAGTGTGTGTGTGTGGGGGGGGGGGGGTCGTGTCACCTTCATTCTCTCCAGCCCGGCTTCTGTCCGCAGCTGCTCCACTGCCCTCCGGCCCTGGCTTGTGTGATTGCAGCTGGCCGCCTTCCCCAACATCTGCAGGGCACAGGGGGGCCGGGTTAGACCAACGAGGGGGTGAGGATGCTGAACTCCACCAGCCTGCAGGCTGCTCCACGAGAACCGAAGCAGCAGGCAAAAGTCCGTGACGTTTAAATGGCAGCCGATCCGAAGACTCCCAAATGCCTGTGACCGGCCGCTGAAATGCAGCCACCTCTGGGGCGGGGCATGGCAGATATCTAACAGCGCATGACAACGGATTGGGGCAGGCACAACACTTGGCCCAGGAAGCCTGGGCACCCATCCCCTTTATCCTTCCATTATTACACACACGTGGCACGTCGTTTATAGTCACGTTAATCATCCTTTCCCATCCCTCCAGCTGCCCACGGGTCTTGGAGCACTTTGGGAGAGTTGGTTCACACTCCTGCTCTCTGCTCTGCAACACAGGTCATAGCACCACTGAATAGGTGGGGAAACTGAGGCACAGAGCGTGGCCGTGACTTGGCCTGGCGTCACCAACCAAGTGGTAGAGCTGTTAGAAGCCAGGACTCCTGGCTCCCGCCCTGCCCTAAGCACTCGACCCCATGCTGAGAACGGGATAGAAGCGAGGAATGTGGACACCCAGGCCTCCCTCTGGCCAGTTTCCCCTTCCAGAAGCGGAGCTACAAGCCAGGAGTTCTGTCCCCCCCCCGGACCGAGACTCCTGGGTCCTATTCCAAGCTCAGGCTGGGGGTCTCACACATGCACTGTTGGGGTTTGATCCCTGCACCCACTTCTCGCTCCTGCCCCGGGAACAGGCTGTCCCAGAGCTGGGCCGATACCGGCAGGAGCCATCTGAGTCCTCCAGCCGCCCGTGAAACTCATCCCCTCCGGTCCTGAGACCCGGCATTGGAGCCCGGCCCTGATCCGAACTTCTTACCAATTCCACGGCCTCCCTGTTGTCTCGATTTGGGGGAGGGGGGATCAAAATCAGGGTCTGTTTTCTGGCTCTTCCCCCCCCCCCGACGGGGTTGCTCCGCTCACCTGCGATGGCGACACACGTTCCCCCCAGTCTGCAGCCCGGCGCGCTCCCCAGGTGCTGTATCGCTGCCCGGTTCTCTCAGTCTCCACCCGCCCCCCGATGCCCCCGCCTCTGCCCTATTTATCCCCCCCAGCCCTGGCCACCCCCTGCCTGCCCTCGCTCCCGACAGGCAGCGGTTCAGTCCGGCCTCCCCGCCCGCCCCACGGGCTTTGATGCCTTTGAAGCCGGCTGGGCCCTGGACAGAGCGAAATGTCACCCAGCAAAGTGTGGCAGCGGCTCCGGGGCGCCCCCTGCTGGGCCGGGCAGCGTTTTCCCTGGCAGCGTCTTGGCCCTGAGCGCAGCCGGAGCTATTGCCGGCTGCTCCTGGGGTGAAGGGCTCGCAGTGGTGGGGGAGGGGAGAGCGTGGCAATCATGCCTTGGAACCCAGGAGTCCTTCCCAGATCCCCTCGTCCTCAGTCCAACCACTAGACCCCACTCCCCTCCCGCCGCTGGGTATAGAACCCAGGAGTCCTGGCTCCCAGCCCCCTCCCTGCTCTAACCACTAGGCACCACTCCCTTCCCAGAGACAGGGATGGAACCCAGGAGTCCTGGCTCCCAGCCCCCCTCCCTGCTCTAACCACTAGGCACCACTCCCTTCCCAGAGCCAGGGATGGAACCCAGGAGTTCTGGCTCCCAGCCCCCTCCCTGCTCTAACCACTAGGCCCCACTCCCTTCCCGGTGCCAGGGATGGAACCCAGGAGCCCTGGCTCCCAGCCCCCCTCCCTGCTCTAACCACTAGGCACCACTCCCTTCCCAGAGCCAGGGATGGAACCCAGGAGTTCTGGCTCCCAGCCCCCTCCCTGCTCTAACCACTAGACCCCACTCCCTTCCTAGAGCTGGGGATGGAACCCAGGAGCCCTGGCTCCCAGCACCCCCTCCCTGCTGTAACCACTAGGCACCACTCCCTTCCCGGTGCCAGGGATGGAACCCAGAAGTCCTGGCTCCCAGCCCCCTCCCTGCTCTAACCACTGGACCCCACTCCCTTCCCAGAGCCAGGGATGGAACCCAGAAGTCCTGGCTCCCAGCCCCCTCCCTGCTCTAACCACTAGGCCCCACTCCCTTCCCAGAGCCAGGGATGGAACCCAGAAGTCCTGGCTCCCAGCCCCCTCCCTGCTCTAAGCACTAGGCCCCACTCCCCTCCTTGCACTTGGAAAAGAAGCCAGGAGTCCTGCCTGCCACGCTGTGTTCATGAGCCCACAGGCAAACCTCTGGTGTTACGGGACCCCAGGGGCCTCCTGGGAAGAGCTGCAGGCAAAGGATGAGCAGATCTGGGGGCAGGGAGCTGCTTCTCTCCTGCGGCTCTAACCCCCGGGCAGGGGCTGGGCATTTCCAACCTGCCAGGCGGGCTCGGACGCAGCTGCAGGCCCCGCTGCGAAATCCGTCCCCCTCGGGCAGTTC
Source organism: Mauremys mutica (assembly GCF_020497125.1). NCBI lineage: Eukaryota > Metazoa > Chordata > Testudines > Geoemydidae > Mauremys > Mauremys mutica. The sequence goes on from NC_059091.1 coordinate 23,084,012, forward strand.
TGGCTGACACGGGGCAAGTGGGGTCCCTCGCTGGCTGGCAGCTGGGAAAAGGGGGGTGGCTGTGCAGGGACCCCGAACCCTGGCTTTCCGGGGTCACCCCCAGCCACGGTCCCCCCTCCAGCCTGCTGGCCACCCCCGAGGCTGGCAGACAGGGGTGGAGGTCAGTGGCGGTCACGCTGCTTTGAAGGCAGACTCCCCTTGGCCCGGGCATCCGGCCCGTCTGGCTCGGGGCCCCGGGAGGTCACGGCTGTTGGCGTAAAGGCGAGGTGGGGCAGGGGGAGAAATCTGCTCATGGGGCCTGGGTCGCAGGACACCCGCTGTGTCCCGGCCGGGCCTCACCCGGCTGCTTCTCAGCGCGTGATCGGGACTCGCGTCCACTGCCCCCCCCCACCTCAGCCCCACCGGAGAGCGGCAGGAGGGCAGGGGGCGCCGGCTGGTGATAAAGGGGCAGAGGGTGGGGCGGTAGATGGGGCGAGGAACCGGAAAGAGGGGGCAGCTTCGATACCACCATGATGGGCGCAGTAGCAGAGCCTGCCTAGAGATGGAAGGAGCTGCGGGGTGGAGGCGATACAGCCTGCACCGTTTGTGGGGCTCAAAGAGCCATTCGAGCCTGGCTGCAGCAGCCTCGGGATGACGGGACACGTTCCAGCCAGCGCAGGGTTGCTAGGAAGGGCTCGGTCATAGATTCCAAGGGGACCCATGTGATCACCTAATCTGCCCCCATGTCTAACCGGCCATGCGAATTCCCGGGTGGGATTCAGTTCCTGTCTGGAGGCGAGTGGGTTGTTTAGAAAAACATCCCGTCTTCATGTAAAGACTGTCAGGGATGGAGGCTCCGCCAGGACCCCTTGTCAAGGGGTTAATTACCCTCACTGTTCACCACGTATGCCTCTCGGACGGCTCTGTGCCATGAAAGCCCAGTTCCCGGAGTACAGTTCCCCGGAACAGAGAGCTGGTCTGTGGTCACAGCAGGTACAGCTGGGAACAGAACCAGGCTGCTTTGCCTTTCAGAGGGAACAGGCCCCGGTATGTGCGTCTGGAACCGCTCTAGCCCGACATGGCGCCGAGTCACCGTACAAGCCGCCTATGGCAGATTACGAGGCTGCTGACTCAGCACCGGGGTCTGTAGCGCGGGTAAGAACGGCTCATGCAGTTACATACACAGGGGATGTCTATGCTACGAAATTAGGTCGGTTTGATAGAAGTTGGTTTTTAGAAATCGATTTTATACAGTCGATTGCGTATGTCCACACTGAGTGCATTGAGTTGGCGGCGTGCGACCTCACTACCGTGGCTAGCGTTGACTTACGAAGCGGTGCACTGTGGGTAGCTATCCCACAGTTCCTGCAGTCTCCGCCACCCACTGGAATTCTGGGTTAAGCTCCCAATGCCTGATGGGGCAAAAACATTGTCGCGGGTGGTTTTGGGTACATGTCGTCAGTCGCCCCCTCCCTCCATGAAAGCAACGGCAGACAATCGTTTCGCGCCTTTGTTCTGTGCAGACGCCATCCCACGGCAAGCGTGCAGCCCGCTCTTCTCAGCTCACCGACACCGCTGCGGTTGTGTCCGGGGTGCTGCTGGCAGCAGACGGTGCAGTCGGCCTGCTAACCATCGTCCTCCACCGCTTCCGCTGCAACTCTGCTCTGCTGCTATTGCCTCGATAGCAAATTTCCCCATGTTGTCTGTCATGGGCTCCCGGGTACCTGTGTTCTTCCTTGGGAAATGTACGTGGTGCTAACCATCGTCCTCCACCGCTTCCACTGCAACTCTGCTGTCCTGGTGCCATTAATCCACCTCACGGGTCCTCTCGTCGTTCGGTATAAATATCTATTCTTGTGGCATCCGTCATCATCCACCGCTTCCACTGCAACTCTGCTCTCCTGCAGATGCCAGACCATGGCAAGCATGGAGCCTGCTCAGCTCACCGCTGCTGCGGTGAGCATTGTAAACACCTCACGCATTATCCTGCAGTATGTGCAGAACCTGCAAAAGCAGGCGAGGAGGCGACGACAGCACGACCACGAGAGTGATGAGGACATGGATACAGACTTATCTCAAAGCACGGGCCCTGGCAATGGGACATCATGGTGGTAATGGGGCAGGGTCATGCCGTGGAACGCTGATTCCGGGCCCGGGAAACAAGCACACCTGGTGGGGCCGCATAGTGTTGCAGGTCTGGGATGATTCCCAGTGGCTGCGAAACTTTTGCAGGCGTAAGGGCACTTTCATGGAACTTTGTGACTTGCTTTCCCCTGCCCTGAAGTGCCAGAATACCAAGATGAGAGCAGCCCTCACAGCTGAGAAGCGAGTGGCGATAGCCCTGTGGAAGTTTGCAATGACAGGCAGCTACCGGGTCAGTCGGGCATCAATTTGGAGTGGGTAAAACTACTGTGGGGGCTGCTGTGATCCAAGCAGCCAACGCGGTCACTGAGCTGCTGCTGTCAAGGGTAGTGACTCTGGGAAATGGGCAGGTCATAGTGGATGGCTTTGCTGCAATGGGATTCCCTAACTGATGGAACCCATATCCCTATCTTGGCACCGGAGCACCAGGGCCGCCAGTACATAAACCGCAAGGGGCACTTCTCAATGGTGCTGCAAGCACTGGTGGATCACAAGGGACGTTTCACCAACATCAGCATGGGATGGTTGGGAAAGGTACATGATACTCACATCTTCAGGAACTCAGGTCTGTTTGAACAGCTGCAGGGAGTAATTTACTTCCCAGACCAGAAAATGACGGTTGGGGATGTTGAAATGCCAATAGTTATCCTCAGGGACCCAGCCTACCCCTTAATGCCCTGGCTCATGAAGCCGTACACAGGCACCCTGGACAGTAGTAAGGAGCAGGCTGAGCGAGTGCAGAATTGCAGTAGAATAAGAACATAAGAACGGCCGTACCGGGTCAGACCAAAGGTCCATCTAGCCCAGTATCTGTCTACCGACAGTGGCCAATGCCAGGTGCCCCTGAGGGAGTGAACCTAACAGGCAATGATCAAGTGATCTCTCTCCTGCCATCCATCTCCATCCTCTGACGAACAGAGGCTAGGGACACCATTCTTACCCATCCTGGCTAATAGCCATTTATGGACTTAGCCACCATGAATTTATCCAGTCCCCTTTTAAACATTGTTATAGTCCTAGCCTTCACAACCTCCTCAGGTAAGGAGTTCCACAAGTTGACTGTGCGCTGCGTGAAGAAGAACTTCCTTTTATTTGTTGTAAACCTGCTGCCTATTAATTTCATTTGGTGACCCCTAGTTCTTGTATTATGGGAATAAGTAAATAACTTTTCCTTATCCACTTTCTCAACATCACTCATGATTTTATATACCTCTATCATGTCCCCCCTTAGTCTTCTCTTTTCCAAACTGAAGAGTCCTAGCCTCTTTAATCTTTCCTCATATGGGACCCTCTCTAAACCCCTAATCATTTTAGTTGCTCTTTTCGGAACCTTTTCTAGTGCTAGAATATCTTTTTTGAGGTGAGGAGACCACATCTGTACACAGTATTCGAGATGTGGGCGTACCATGGATTTATATAAGGGCAATAATATATTCTCAGTCTTATTCTCTATCCCCTTTTTAATGATTCCTAACACCCTGTTTGCTTTTTTGACCACCTCTGCACACTGCGTGGACATCTTCAGAGAACTATCCACGATAACTCCAAGACCTTTTTCCTGACTCGTTGTAGCTAAATTAGCCCCCATCATGTTGTATGTATAGTTGGGGTTATTTTTTCCAATGTGCGTTACTTTACATTTATCCACATTAAATTTCATTTGCCATTTTGTTGCCCAATCACTTAGTTTTGTGAGATCTTTTTGAAGTTCTTCACAATCTGCTTTGGTCTTAACTATCTTGAGTAGTTTAGTATCATCTGCAAACTTTGCCACCTCACTGTTTACCCCTTTCTCCAGATCATTTATGAATAAATTGAATAGGATTGGTCCTAGGACTGACCCTTGGGGAACACCACTAGTTACCCCTCTCCATTCTGAGAATTTACCATTAATTCCTACCCTTTGTTCCCTGTCCATTAACCAGTTCTCAATCCACATTTGGACATTGAAAAGTGCGCTGGCGCCGTTAACTGACTAGGTTAGACCTCAGCAAAACCAATATTCCCATTGTAATTGCTGCCTGCTGTGTGCTCCACAATCTCTGTGAGTAGGGGAGAGACGTTTATGGCGGGGTGGGAGGTTGAGGCAAATTGCCTGGCAGCCGATTACACACAGCCAGACACCCGGGAGGTTAGAAGAGCACAGCAGGGCGCCCTGCGCATCAGAGCAGCTTTGAAAACCAGTTTCATGACTGGCCAGGCTACGGTGTGACAGTTCTGTTTGTTTCTCCTTGATGAAAACCTGCCCCCTTGGTTGACTCTACTTCCCTGTAAGCCAACCGACCTCCCCCTTTCGATCACCGGTTTCAGAGGCAATAAAGTCATGATTGTTTCCAAATCATTCATTCTTTATTAACTCATCACACAAATAGGGGGGAAACTCGCAAGGTAGCCCAGGAGGGGTGGGGGAGGCGGGAAGCACCGGGTGGGGTGGGGGATGAGGGGAGGAGGGAAAGACAAGGCCACACTGCACTTCAAAACGTATTGAATGCCAGACTTCCATTGCCTGGGCAGTCCTCTGGGGTGGAGAGGCCGGGTGCCCGTAGCCCTCCCCTCGCGCTCTCGTTCTTGGGCGTCAGGGTGAGGAGGATGTGGAACTTGGGGAGGAGGGCAGGCGGTTATACAGGGACTGCAGCGGCGCTCTGTGCTCCTGCTGCCTTTCCTGCAGCTCCACCAGACGCCTGAGCAGGTCAGTTTGCTCCTGGATTAGCCTCAGCATTGCATCCCGTGTCCTCCCATCACGCTGCCGCCACCTCTCCTCCTGCTCCCGCCACCTCTCCTCCTGCTCCCGCCACCTCTCCTCTCGCTCCCGCCACCTCTCCTCTCGCTCCCGCCTCCTCTCCTGGCGTTCATTGTCGGCTTTCCTGAACTCTGCCACTGTTTGCCTCCACGCATTCTGCTGGGCTCTTGCAGCCTGCAAGAGTTCGGAGAACATCTCGTCGCACGTGCGTTTGTTTCGCCTTCTAATCCGCGCCAGCCTCTGGGACGGAAACGATCGGGGGAGCATAGAAACATTTGCAGCTGTGGGAGGGAAAAAAAGGGAGAGTTGTATTTAAAAAGGACACATTTTAGAGAACAAGGGGAAACAATTTCACACTGAATCAAGCGATTCACATTACATAGCACATGTGCGTTGGGTGCAAGGTCGCATTTTGCCTCTTATATTGAGGGCCGGCCGGTTTGGCGTGAGACATGACACACGCTCGGCTGGGCAGCAGAATTCGGCTTGCAGGCAGCCATGGGGAGGCAAAGGGGTTCGGCTTCTTCAGCCTTCGTAAGGTGTGGGAACGGTTTCAAACAGCAGCGCCCTCCTGTCCCATACCCAGCAAAGCCCCTTGGGTTGGCCATTTAAAGGTGGGGCTGAGGTTTTAGGCTGAATGTGCAGCACAATCCAAACCCCCCCCCCAATTCTCCAGGATGATTCCTTCAACCCCCCCCCCCCCACCGCGTGGCTAGTAGCAGGAAAGATCCCTGTCAGCCAAACAGCGAACAGCTCAGAACCTGCTCTCTCCTGGGTCTCATCTTACCAGCTGGGTGGGAACCACTCACCCCCATGAAGGGCTCTGAGTGCACTTCTGGCCCAGGGGCCGCTGCACGGAGGGGGGGGGGGTTTCTAACTCACACGGGCTCTCAGCCGCTCAGCCTGAGGGAGCAGCCCCCCTGCTCCCAGCAGCAGCAGCCCACTCAAGGGGGAACTGACATTTCCCGGAGCCGAGGGGGAGAGGAGCTGCTGATCCTGCTCCTCGGGACAGGGAGGAGTAAAAACCCGTTCTGCCCTGCCCTGGAGACGGGCCACTTTGATCTGCCCCGGGTGAGAACCTGCAGCCACGTGGGCTCATCTGCTGGCTCCCTGCCAAAACAGCTGATCGGCGGCGGCCCACTCCATAGATTGGTTAGAAGCAGCTAATCCAGCCGCCCCCCAAAGGTTCAGGGGGCTCCGCATGCCCCAGAGCTGATCTGCAGCTGCCACAACGGATGATCTCGGGTTACCACAGGTCCGTATTTCCCCGGACGTTTTGAGATATTTAAAAATTCCTCCCGGACAGGATTTTAGAACTAAAAAGCCGGACATGTCCGGAAAACACGGAGGTATGGTAAATTAATCATTAACACGCTGGCTTTTAAGGCCTGTATTATATGTACAAAGTTACACTCACCAGAGGTGCCTTTCCCGGGGTCGTGGTCCCGGAGTTCTCCCCATATAGAGATCAGATCCAGCACCTCCCGCTCGGTCCAGGCTGGATCTCCTTTGGGAGTCTGGGACTGCATGGTCCCCTGTGCTGAGGAGCTCGGCATGGTCACCTGCTGATCAGCTCCCCACGCTGGCCAAACAGGAAATGAAATTCAAAAGTTCCCGGGGCTTTTCCTGTCTTACCTGGCCAGTGCAGCCGAGATGAGAGTGCTGCCCAGAGCGGTCACAGTGGAGCACTCTGGGATAGCTCCCGGAGGCCAATAGCGTCGAACTGCGTCCGCACTACCCCAGATTCGACCCAGCGAGGTCGATTTTAGAGCTAAACCCCTCACCAGGGAGCAGTACAGAAATCAGTGATAAGAGCCTAAGGCTGCTAAATTCGACCTAGACTCGTAGTGTGGAGCAGGGTTTACACGGGGATAAAGGTGCCTTATGCTGGTCTAGTTTATTCCCCTTCCCATACAGGAATAGCAGCGCCAGACCTGCGTCTACACGAGGGGAAGCTGATCTGGTTTAACAGCCTGGCGTGGTACAGTCCGGGTTGCCAGTTTTGGTTGGATGTATTCCTGGAGGTTTCATCACAACATACTCTTTAATGAAAGATGAATCTTTAATTCCTGGAGACTCCAGGACAATCCTGGAGGGTTGGCATCCCTAGGTATAGGGCACCTATATACGGGTGCACTGTGGGCTGGGGTAGGGGGGCTGCTAGGAGGCTCTCGGAGTTGGAGGACCCTTGACGGCCGCCGTACCCGGCTTCTGTTCAAGATGGCGGCTCCCACGCGTACGGCTCCAGCGCAGCGGCGGTTGAGGGACAAGATGGCAGCGTCCTGCAGTACGGACGCGAGACGCACGCGTGACCCATCGGGGCTGCCGTAGCTGGGCCGGGTCAACATGGCGGCGGCCAGGACCGGGAGTGCGGCAGCGGGGGCCTGAGGCGCCGGTACGAGCCAGCCGGGCCGGGGGCCGCGGCAGGGTCGGGGCTGGGTGTCTGCGGCGCTCCCCGGGGGCTCGGAGCGGGGGGTGGGGGGCTGGAGCTCGCTCGCTCGGAGCGGGGAGGGGCTCCACGGGGGGGTGTCGCTCGGGGTGGGGGCGGGGCTCCCTGGGGGCTCGGGGTGGGGGCGGGGCTCTCTGGAGCTAGGAGCGGGAGCAGGGGCTTGCTCGTGGGGGGGGTTCCCTAGGGGCTCGGGGTGGGGGCGGGGCTCCCTGGGGCTAGGAGCGGGGGCAGGGGCTTGCTCGTGGGGGGGCTTGGGGCGGGGCTCTCGGGCTCGCTCGGAGCGGGGAGGGGCTCCACGGGGGGCGGGGCTCCCTGGGGGCTCGGGGTGGGGGCGGGGCTCTCTGGGGCTAGGAGCGGGGGCAGGGGCTTGCTCGTGGGGGCGGGGCTCCCTGGGGGCTCGGGGTGGGGGCAGGGGCTTGCTCGTGGGGGGGGGGGCGGTCTGGGGGCTCGGGGCGCGGGAGTGGGGGCTCCCCGGGGGCTCGCTCAGGCGCCTGCCGCGGGGCGGCCCCTGCCCCGCCCATGACCCCCCCCCCCCCATCACCGCAGAGCTGCGCCGGCGCCGGGCCCATGGAGAGCGCCGGGGAGCGGTTCCCGGCCGCGGCGGTGGCGGCCGTGCTGAAGCCCAGCACCGGCCTGCCCGAGGCGAGCCTGCAGGTGCGGGGCTACGACTTCGACCGCGGGCTGGATCACCGCGCCCTGCTCCAGTCCTACCTCACCACCGGCTTCCAGGCCACCAGCTTCGGGCAGGCGGTGCAGGAGATCAACAGGATGGTGAGAACGGGGGAGGCTGGGAGCCAGGACGCCTGGGTTCTGGCCTGGCTGTGGGAGGGGAGTGGGGTTGAGTGGGTAGAGCAGGACTCCTGGGTTCTGTACTTCTCTGCTGCTGGCAAGCCATTGCCCCGCTCTGTGCCTCAGTTTCTCCATGTCCCATTTCCTCCTTGAGGCTGCCAACGAGAGCCAGAGGGCAGGGGGCCGGTAGCTGGGGTGCCTGTGTGTGGGGGGGGTGAGTGCCCCTGACATGTGGCTGCTCCGGTTCCCAGATCGCGGCGAAGCTGGAGCCGCTGGGCGAGGAAGAGGAGACCCGCGCTGACCTGAACCCCTGCTGCCGGCAGCCCTCAGGCTGCACCATCTTCCTGGGCTTCACCTCCAACCTCATCAGCTCGGGCATCCGCGAGACCATCCGCTACCTGGTGCAGCACAACATGGTATGGGCCTCCCCCCCCCCCCACTCCCCTGTGTCCCTGAGGACCCCTCCCGGAGCCAGGCTCTGACACCCAGTCTGCTGCTATATCCTCCCATTCCCCTCAACCCCAGTGCTGGGCTCCGACACCTGAACAGCAGCCACCCCCACCCTTCAGCTGGGGGCTCCCAGCACTGGGGTCCCAGGGCGGGGGGGTCTGACAGGCAGGGGTCCCTGTGCCGCGCAGGTGGACGTGCTGGTCACCACGGCAGGCGGCGTGGAAGAGGATCTCATCAAATGCCTGGCACCTACCTACGTGGGGGAGTTCAGCCTGCGGGGGAAGGAGCTTCGGCAGAGCGGGATCAACAGGTACAGAGGGGTCGGGGGGGGCTGCTCCGGTCTAGCCGGGAGGGTGCACGGCTGGGAGGCAGGACTCCTGGGTTCTCTGGGAGGGCAGTGGGATTTCGTGGTTAGAGTGTGTGTGTGTGGGGGGGGGGGGGCGCGGGCTGGGAGTTCGGACTCCTGGGTTCAGTCCCTGGTTTGGGAGGAGAGTGGGGTCTAGGGGTTAGAGTGGGGAGGCTGCGGGTCAGGAACTGATGCTCTAGAGCAGGGGTCCCCAACCTTTTCAGGACCAGGGACCGGTCGGGAGCGCTCGTCCCGTGGCTCAGCTGGACCGCCCGCAGGCGTGCCTGCGGGAGGTCCACCGGCTCCGGTTGAGCTGCCGCAGGCATGACTGCGGACGCTTCGCTGGTCGCGCGGCTCAGCTGGACCGCCCGCAGGCACGCCTGCGGGAGGTCCACCGGAGCCCCGGGAGCAGCGGACCTCCCGCAGGCATGACTGCGGAGGCAGCGCTCGTCCCGCGGCTCCGGTAGACCTCCCGCCGGCACGCCTGCGGGAGGTCCACTGGGTCGGTTCGCGGCCCAGTTTCTAAGAGCCCGCGGACCGGTACCGGGCCGCGGACCGGGGGTTGGGGACCCCTGCTCTAGAGGTAAAAGGCTCCATCTCCTGTTCCCAGCCGCTCCGCCAGGATCCTCTCTGCTCCCCCCGATCTATGGGGATCAGGACATGCCAGCTGTCTCCCTGTTCCGTGGGGCAGAGTGAGGCTTGTGGAGAGGCTGAGTCCAGCTGGTTTTGGGGGGGGCCGGGGGCTGAACCTGCTTGTTTTTCTCCAGGATCGGGAACCTGCTGGTGCCCAATGACAACTACTGCAAGTTCGAAGACTGGCTCATGCCCATCCTGGACCAGATGGTCGCTGAGCAGAACATGGAGGTGAGAGCCAGGGGGTGGGGGAAGCTTCAGGGGAGGGGATGGTGCTGGGCCTATAGGACGCTGGGAGTCTCTGACCTGATCCCTACTCAACCCCGCCACCCCCCTGCCAAAATACTTGAAATGTGTAGATGGGAGGGGAGTGGTTAGAGAAAGGGGGCTGGGAGTCAGGATGCCTGGGTTCTATCCCTGGCTCTGGGAATGGAGCAGGAGGTCTAGTGGGTTGAGCAGAGGGTGGGTGGGGCACTGGGAGTCAAGACTCTTGCGTTCTACCTCTTGGGAGAATCACTTTCCTCTGTGCCTCAGTTTCCCTATCTGTACCATAAGGGGGAGAGCTGTGAGGATGAGCAGGTGAACGTCAATAACTCCCTCTGAGCTGGGGGGGCAGGGGTCGGGTCACGTCACCCAGGCAGGAGGGGGTGGATTCACCACAGCTTTGGCCCTTGGGTCCTGCAGGGTGTGAAATGGACCCCGTCCAAGATGATCGCACGGCTGGGCAAGGAGATAAACAACCCGGAATCGGTCTATTACTGGGCACAGAAGGTCAGTTGGGGGGTCCTGTGGTTCAGGGGTGCTCCCGGTCGTTTCCCCACTGGGGCTCCAGGATTGGACTGTTAGCTGAACACAGCGCCCCCAGAGCCTGGGTGAGCGGCTGCCCGGAGCGCTGCCCCTTTAAGAACAGGCTAGAGAATGGCTCAGAAATCTGCCACGTCCCCTGGCGGAGATCAGCAGCCTATTTCCTGGGACTTCAGCCCTTCCACGTGGGGGGCCAATCCACAGCCCCTCCTCCACCCCACGGGGGAACAAATCTCTCCCACCTCATGGCCCCAGCTACCCCATCTAACACCCCCCCCCCCCGTGTTCATAGATTATTAGGGTTGGAAGGGACCTCAGGAGATCATCTAGTCCACCCCCCTGCTCTACCCTCAGCCCACCCAATCAATCGCCATAGGTGGAACTAACCCAAACTCCCCGCCCCACACTCCCTGCCCCACTCGTGTGTCCCTTTGCAGAACAACATCCCGGTGCTGAGCCCGGCCCTGACGGACGGATCCCTGGGGGACATGATCTTCTTCCACTCCTACAAGAACCCCGGGCTGGTGCTGGACATTGTGGAAGGTGATTCTCTCCTTCCCCCCAGGCATGGGCCTTTCTCTGCAGCATCCTGATTGCTCAGTGCCCCCCTGCTTTAGACTGGGCAGGGATCACAGGCCCAATCCCGGCAGTGCTGGGGGGATTTCTAGTGGGGGCGGGGAACCCCTTGAAATCGAGCTCTTGGGAACCCCCTCTACATTACTGCAGAGCATAGAGATCGTCCCCCTGCTGAGACCTCCCACCCCAAACACGGTACAGAGGGGTCCTGGGTTCTAGCCCAGCTCGGGGAGGGCAGTGGGATTTAATGGTTAAGGCAGGGGAGGGGGCGGGGCAGGACTCCTGGGTCCTCCCCCTGGGTGGGAGCAAGCGGCAGGAAGAAGGGGGTCACCATGGTGTCTCTCTCTCTCTCGGCAGATCTGCGGCTGATCAACACCCAGGCCATCTTCGCCAAGAAGACGGGCATGATCATCCTGGGGGGCGGGCTGGTCAAACACCACATCGCCAATGCCAACCTGATGGTGAGGGATGGTGGGTGGGTGGGTGCGTCCTGCTGCCTGGGCTCGTGTGTGTTAACCCAGGTGGATCTAAGCGTCGAGTGTTGGAGCTGAAGCTACAGCACATTTGGAGGAGTAAATTTTTCACCTCGAACTGCACCTTCCCTCCCCCTGTCACGCGTGGGGAGGGGGCTGGGAGAAACCCGCCCTGGGGTCACGCTCCCTCTCTCTCCGCCTTGCAGAGGAACGGGGCCGACTACGCCGTCTACGTGAACACGGCACAGGAGTTCGACGGCTCCGACTCGGGGGCCCGGCCGGACGAGGCGGTGTCCTGGGGGAAGATCCGCATGGACGCCAAGCCGGTGAAGGTGGGCGTGGGGAGCTGGAGGGTGGCTGGGTTTGGGGGTGGGGGGCGGGGGGGAAGGATCTGGGTGCCTGCACTCATGTCCCTGGTCGCTCTCCCGGTGGCAGGTTTACGCCGATGCCTCCCTGGTTTTCCCGCTGCTGGTGGCTGAGACCTTCGCCCAGAAAGCCAGCGCCTTTGCCTCCGAGAAGCAGCGCGACTGAGACCCCCGGCCCAGCAGGGCACCGGACTGGGCCGCAGCGTGGGGAGTCCTAGGCCCCAGGAACAAATGGGCTCATACCCAAGCCCAATTTCCCCTCTCCCCCACCTGTCACCAGAGACTGCACCCACCCCCCAGCCTCTGCCCCTGTGGCTGTGCTGGGATCCCAGGGAAGGGGGGGAGGGTCTCAGGACTCCTGGATTCTCATCCCGGCTCTGCTGTAGAATGGGGGTGGCCTGGCCCGCCCTCAGGGGCTGTGAAGCTCGGTGCATTGAGGCCTTAGGTGAGGGCAGGGTTGTGACCAGCTCCCCCCAGGGGGTTGGCAGAGCCTGGCACCTGCCCCTCCCCACCCGCCTTGGGCCCCGTGGACTCGTGGCTGGGGTAGCAGGGCTAGGCCGGGTCCCGCTGACGCATGGCACGTGTTAAACATGATTTTTTTTATTCAGCTTTTGGGAAGGAACCACTGTGCTCCCATCCCACTGCACTGCCCCAGCGGTGTTAGCAGCGACGAGCCAGCCAGCCGGCTTGCACCGTGGGCGAGCAGCTCCCCGCCACCCGTTAACATCAGTGGCTGCGCTGCTGCATGTCCTGTGCCTGGCGCCCTAGAGGGGGGAACGCCCCTAGCGCAGGCTACCAGAGCCCTGTCGTGAGGGCAGCCTGGGGGGATGGGAGCTGGGCCCCGCTGGGGAGAGCCGGGGTGTGTTGGTTCTAACCTGCACTACGCACACCCCCTTTTGCAGTGGAGAGGGAACCGCCCGGCAGCGCTGAGCTCTGGCTCCCACAGGGAAAACAGAGTTTCGCTCCTGTCTGAGGCTGGTGCCCAGGTGTCAGTTTCCTCGCGGGGGGCTGGTCGTGCCCTCGCTGGAACGGAGCGGGGCCAGGGGGAGGGTGTCTGCGGGGTACTTGACCGAGGGAAAGGACACCTGGCAGCAGTAGCTGTGCCCAGCCTGGTGCTGGGCCCTGGGGGATAGATTTTGGGGAAGATTTAAAAAAAAAAAGCCCCAGATGGATGATGGTTAGAGGCCTTGGGGGGTCCCCCATTAATGTCTTCTGAAGTGTCCCCACCCCCAGGCCCTCTGAGCCAGTTGGGGCTGTGTTCAGATGCCCCCGTGAGGTGATGGTGGGGGACCAGGCGGTTAGAGGGGGCTGTAGGGTCACTGGTGCCGGGCAGGCCCAGGACTCCTGCATGGCTGGGCCCTGAGCTGCTGTGTAGGGCAAGAAGTCGGGCTCACCCTCCCCCTTCCCCCCGCATGCTATGCTCTGGGGCTCGCTGCTGCCGCCCCCCATACAGTCCTGGCTGCCCCCACTCGGAGACAGACCTCAATAAAGCAGCTGCCCCAAGGCTGAGTGTGTGTGATTGGCTGGAGGGACGCCCGATGCTCCAGCTCAGCAGGCCGGCGGCTGCTCCTCTGCTGTGTGGGTCTCCTCCCTCCAGAACTGTACGTGCCCCTCGGTGGCCGTGAGCAGGGCGGGCTCGCTGGGGTGGAAGGACAGGGACTGGACCACGCCTCTGCCGACGGGCAGGCTCAGCATCAGGGAGCCCTGCGGGGGGAGAAAAGACCCCCAGTGAGAATGACCCAGGGGCCTGACCCCCAGGGCAGGGAGTGGGGCCTCTGCCCGCTGCAGGCTAGACTCACCTCAACCAGGTCCCAGAAATACACCTTCCCGTCCTCCGAGCAGCTGGCCACGTGCGTGTCCTTCTCGCTCAGGCAGCAATCCAGCTTGTAGGCCGTGTTCTTGTGGCCGGTGTACCTGGAGCGGAACAGACCAGACAGGGTCTGCACGGGGGAGAATGGGGAACCCCTCCTGCTGTACCCCCCTGGATCACGCCCCAGGCTGGCCCGAAGCCACCTTTCCTTGTGTGCAGGGCCCCTGTGCGCTGAGCAGCGGCCCTGGATTTCAGAGGCAGGTGCCTAAATACCTTGGAGGAGATGGGGTGGGGGGGCTCTCAGTCAGTTGCTCACCCCCGCAGCAGGCAGTGTCTGGGTCTAAGACCCCAGACTCAGGGAGGGCTGCCCCCGAGAGTGAGACTCGTGTTGAGCCCCAGCTCCGTGCCCGAGGGGGAGGGGGAGGGGGAGTGTCCCCCACCCGTGCAGGCGAGGGGGTGACCTACTCTCCCAGCAGCTCGCCGGTGTCCTTGTCCAGCAGGCGCAGGGTGGAGTCCAGGCTGGCAGCCAGCGTGCACTGCCCGTCCTTGCTGAAACACACGCTGGTGACGGGGCCTGCAGGGGGACAGCAGCAGATGCTGGAGGTGGCGGAAACTAAGAGTTGGCACAGGGGGGTGCTGGGTAAAAGCCCAACCAGCCCCCCCCCCCCCGCCCCGCTGTGGGGACAGATCAGAGCCAGTGAACCATTCCTCCCCACCCCACCAGCCAGCCCCCTACCTGGGGTCCGGATCAGAGCCAGGGCCCCATTTCCCCCACCCCCCAATCAGCCAGCCCCCTACCTGGGGTCCGGATCAGAGCCAGGGCCCCATTTCCCCCACCCCCCAACCAGCCAGCCCCCTGCCCGGGGGCCAGATCATTGCCAGGGCCCCATTTCCCCCACCCCTCAAACCCCAGATCAGAGCCAGCCCCCCATTTCCACCACCCCTCAAGGCAGCCCCCTGCCCAGGGATCAGATCAAAGCCAGTGAACCACCCTGCAGCCAGCCAGCCCCACCCTAGGGCTGGATTGGAGCCAGCGCCCCTAGCGGGGAAGGGCCCTGGGTGTCGTTCCCTGACAGCTTGTTTCCCAGGTTGGAGCAGCATTGGAACTGGCGCCCCCTAGAGGCTATTCCCTACCCCTGAATCAGCCAAGCCAACCTCCCCTCCCCCAGGGCACCTGGTGTCAGGCAGCGGTGGGGGGATCTTTTGGGGGATTCGCTCTCCCTGGCAGGATGTTTCCTACAAGCAGGAATGGACCCTGGGCCATAGAGGAAGTCAGCCCAGACGATCACCACGCCCCCTTCTGGCCTTGGCTCCGTGGCCTCTCACTTACTTCCAACGTAATCCGAGTACAGCTGCCCTGCGCGCAGGTCGTAGCGCCGGACGCGGCCGTCCACAGAGCTGGGGGGGCAACGGGGAGGGGTTACAGGGCAAGTACAGAGGCTGTGATGCACACACCACCCAGGCCCAGCTGGGGCGCTCCTGGGACTGTAGCTGGAGGAGGGGGGAGTCGCCCCTGAACCAGCTCCTTTCCTGCATACGGCAACCCACAAGGGTCAAACGTGAGGCTGCACAGCCCTGGTGGGGGGGGTTACCTGCCTCTCCCTACCCTGGTGAAGGTTCTTCGGTCTGTGCCCTGGGGGCTCTGGCTGGTCTAACTCACGCTTGGGTCTACAGGTGAACTGCAGGGGCCAGCCCCGTCCTGCCCCAGCGGAGCGCCCCTCACCCAGAGAGGATCTCGTAATCCGACACTTTCAGGCTGGACACCCCGTCCTTGGCTTCGTCCAGGATCTGGATGGGGTCGGGTCTGCGGGAGCGGCAGTCCCAGCAGCGGATGCTGGAATCAATTGAGCCTAGGAGAGAGCACAGCGCAGATTCGGAGGAACAGCCTGGGCAAATCCCTGGCCGGATGGAGCCCTGCCGGGCCCCAGAGTTCCTTAAGGACCCGCAACGAGTCAGCTGGGGCTGGGGAGCCGCTTTGCTTACCCGACAGGATCACGGTGGCCTCCTCGTTGAACTGCACGCAGTTCACCTTCTGTGGGCGGAGAGGCAGGTCAGAAATGCCAGCCGGGGCCAAGTTCAGCGCACGGGGCGTGGCCCTCGAGTGCTCTCCCTGCGGTCGCTGGGCCATCCCCCGAGCAATCTCCCCCTAAGCCACACTGATCCCCTCACCCGCTCCTGAACACCCCAACAGCCCCCCATCTCCCCTCCCAACAAGCTACTCCACATGACCCCGAGCTGCTTCACCGTCCTATCACCCTCCCCGTGCCCACACTCAGGTGCTGCACCTCTCCGGGCGCCCCTCTAGGCAGCACCACCTCGATTCAGTCCCCACCCTGGTAGCAGGAAGGGTTAAGGCCGCCATCGGTCACCCCCACTGGCTGAGAGCAAGGGAGCCTCCCCGGACTGATGTCAGAACCGATGGGGCACCCAGCTACACCTGTAACTTGCGTTAAGTCCCAGTGGGACAGGGAGAGAGTAGCTAGGCCTCCCCCGGCCCCTCCCCACACACAGCCAAGTCATTCCCCACACGTAGCAGGCTGGCTGATAGCAGCCTGCGGCACCCCCAACCCAGGCAGCACCGCAGTAACCAAATGGGCCTCACCCCCGCGTGACCTCTGAACTTGCGGATCACCTGCCCACTGGCTACGTCCCACAGGACGACCGTTTTGTCGGCCCCGCAGGAGCAGAGCTGGCTGTTATCGAAGGAGCTGTGGGGGGAGCAGGAAGACAAGGTTAGGCTTTACCATGGGGATCTGACTATGCAGCGGGAGGTTACAGACGCGCATCTACGAGGCTTTGCATCCCTTTGGCATGTCGGCGTAGCTGTCCCCGTTTTACGGCTGGAGGAAACTGAGGCACATGGGGGGACGTGCCACACAGCAAATCAGCGACATCATAGAACCCAGGAGTCCTGACTCCCAGTGTCTCTCCTGCACAACCCACTAGAAACCACTCCCACCCAGAGCTGGGGACAGAACCCCGGAGTCCTCACTCCGCCTCCGCCAATACCCTTCCCCACCTGTTCTAACCACTTGCATGCCAAACACTCTAAAGCGGTTTTGATCCTGAAGTCCCTGGGGTTACGAGAGAAGTGGAGTCCGTCCCCTGCCCTTACCCAGCCGCATCCAACACTTCGTAGCCGTGGCCACTGTAGGTCTTCAGGAGGGTCCCCTTGTGGGGGTTCCACAGCTTCAGGGACTTGTCGCTTCCGCAGGTGAGACAGTAATTTCCATCCACTGCGGGAGACAGGACAGAGAATGACGCAAGGGGACAGCGTAGCAGCACCACAGCTTGTGCCTGCCCCACAAAGGCACCAGCCCCACATCCAGCATTTCCACCCCACAGCTGTCCTCTCCTCCCTGCTGTCCTCTTGCTCTGCATGGCTCTCTGCTAGTCCCACTCCTCCATGTATGCTCTCCCAGCCGCCCCCCCATGATGGAAGAAACTAAGGGCAGATCTCCACTAAGACACACCCTCCCCTCATTCCCACCAGGACACAACAATAAGCAACACACTTAATAGTCTGGACTCTTGACATCTGCTGGCATCAACAGGGCTCTAAATGTCCCACACAGCTCTGACTTCATTGACTTGACCCCACTCCCCTCCCAGAGCTGAGAACAGAGTCCAGGAGTCCTGGCCCTCATTTCAACCCACTAGACCCCACTGCCTCACTTCACGGGGCCCGTGAGGAAACACTCACCATTAAACCGCACTGCCCTGACCGCTCCCTGTTTGCACTCCAGATTCTGCACCAGCTTCTTAGGCAGCTCTGGCTTCTTGGGCTTCGGTTCAGGAAACGCCATGATGGGACCTACGGTGGCTAAATCGGAGAGATCTGGACTCTGCGAGCGTGGGGCTGGGGTGATGTGACACCACAGGGGTCAGCTGGGGCGGGTTACAAATCTCTCACCAGACTCCGGCTTGACGGGTGTCTCCCTGGGGGCTGGAGTTACTCGCTCACAAGCTGGTGCCGTCCTGGCTAAGGGAACGACAGGAAAGTGATTTGGTGGCTGTTGCTACCACAGGAGGCAGGGAAAAGGAAAACCCAACCCCCTTGGCTGGGTTTGATGCGCAGCCTGGGGGGGTCGGGGGCACACAGGGGTGATCCTATTAAGACCCAGGGAGCTGCACACATTTAGAGCCGTCCAGGACCCACCCCCTACAGAGCTGCGTGCAGTGTCCTTCAACCCACCCCTATGGCCTCCCCAGCCTTGCACCTATAGAGCCCCCTATAACCCACCCCTCCCCCCGTTCCTGCCAGCCCCTATAGCCTCCCCAGCCTATCACAGCCTCACTCATCCCCCCATAGGCTCCCGAGCCCCCTATAGCCCCCCCAGCCTATCACAGGCTCACTCATCCCCCCCCTTTCCTCTCCCCCACGCTGTACCTGAGGAGAGGGGCTCCGTGTCCGGCTCCCATTCCCGTCCCCCGGCTCCCTTGGTTCCGGCTCCCTTGGTTCCGCCCACCCTTGGCCCCGCCTGCGCTGAGCCGAAACCCGCCGCGGTGGAAGGGGGGGGCAGGGCTCGTTGTCGGCCCCGCCTCGTCCCCTGCCCGCCCCCCGTGGGGTCCGGGTCGGGGACCGGCTCGCCCCAGCCAGGCGCGGGGGAAGGGGGTTCTCCGGAACCATTGTTCCGGGGCTCGGGGTGTTACACCGATCCGCGCCCCCCGGGAGCATGTCCAGCAACAGCATGGCGGACCCCCGGCGGCCCAACAAGGTGCTGAGGTGAGCGGGGCCGGGCCGGGCCGGGTTGCGCGGGACGGGGCTGGGCTGGGCTGGGCTGCCCGGGGGGGCGTGTGTAGAGGGCACGTTACGTTAAGTGGCTCCACGTCTGGGTGGCAGCTGGTATCAAGCTGAGTGCCCCAGGGGTCGGTCCTGGGGCCGGTTTTGTTCAATATCTTCATTAATGATCTGGAGGGTGGCGTGGGCTGCACCCTCAGCAAGTTCACAGAAGACACTAAGCTGGGGGGGAGAGGTAGATACGCTGGAGGGCAGGGATAGGGTCCAGAGGGACCTAGACAAATTAGAGGATTGGGCCAAAAGAAATCTGATGCGGTTCAACAAGGACAAGTGCAGAGTCCTGCACTTAGGACGGAAGAATCCCATGCACGGCTACAGACTAGGGACCAAGTGGCCAAGCAGCAGTTCTGCAGAAAAGGACCTGGGGGTTACAGTGGACGAGAAGCTGGATAGGAGTCAGCAGTGGGCCCTTGTTGCCAAAAGGCTAACGGCATTTTGGGCTGTATAAGTAGGGGGCATTGCCAGCAGATCGAGGGACGTGATCATTCCCCTCTATTCGACATTGGGGAGGCCTCATCTGGAGTATTGTGTCCAATTTTAGGCCCCACACTACAAGAAGGATGTGGAAAAATTGGAAAGAGTCCAGCGGAGGGCAACAAAAATGATTAGGGGGCTGGAGCACATGACTTATGAGAAGAGGCTGAGGGAACTGGGCTGGTTTAGTCTGCAGAAGAGAAGAGTGAGGGGGGATTTGATAGCTGCTTTCAACTACCTGAAGGTGGGTTCCAAAGAGGATGGAGCTCGACTGTTCTCAGTGGTGGCAGATGACAGAACAAGGAGCAATGGGCTCAAGTTACAGTGGGGGAGGTCTAGGCTGGATATTAGGAAACACTATTTCATGAGGAGGGTGGGGAAGCACTGGAATGGGTTCCCTAGGGAGGTGGTGGAATCTCCTTCCTTAGCGGTTTTTAAGGTCAGGCTTGACAAAGCCCTGGCTGGGATGATTTAGTTGGGGATTGGTCCTGCTTTGAGCAGGTGGTTGGACTACATGACCTCCTGAGGTCCTTTCAAACCCTGATATTCTATGATTCGGGGTCCCCATAATGAGGCCACAGTGCTGCCCCATAGGGAACGCTGAAGCGTGCCCCTGAGGGATGTCTGGACAGCGAGCTCCACTTGGCAGCCCCTTGATAGCCTAAGCCTCAGGGTGGGGGCAAATTGTCCTGTTAAACGGAAAGGGGTGATCACTATGGGGTGTGTATTCAGCGGAATCCCTAAGGGGTGAGTGATCGCTATGGGGTCTGTATCTGGTGGGGTTTCCCAGCAGGACCCCGAGGGGTGAGTGATCGCTATGGGGTCTATAACTGGTGGGGTTACCCAGCGGAATCCCTTAGGGGTGGGTGGTAGGAATCAGGCCAGTTGTTGGAGGGTTATGGGTGACCGTCTTTTGGCAGAGAGGAGGGAACTGGAGATACTGGCACCTCTCACCCCAGGTTGTTCTTGTTCCCTAGTCCCCCCTCTTGCCAATAGCAACCAACCGGAAACCTGCCAACACGTTTCCCACAGCCCCAGAACAGACCTCAGATGGGACTGACTCTCTCTACCTGCATTACACCTGGTTATTAGAGGTGAAAGGCTCCATAGCTCATTCCCTGATTGTGCTAAGCTGCTCAGGCCTGGGGGTGGATATGAGCCAGTCCCCTAGATGAGAAAGCCCCCGTGTTGGATTCCTCATCCCCACCCTGAGCCACCCAGTCTGCCTGAACTAGGGCTTGACTGATACCAGGAACCTGGAGATGAAAGGCCCCTAATCCCATTCCACAGCCCCACAGATCCTTGTTTATCTTCATGTTACCTGTGGAGAAGAGGGCTAATAGTTTCCAAGCGTGAGTTAACACTCCCATCTCTCTCTCGTAACATGCTGTTGCACACTTGCTTTGTAGGTACAAGCCTCCGTCTACAGAGAACAACCCCACGCTGGAAGATCCCACTCCAGATTACATGAACCTGTTGGGGATGATTTTCAGCATGTGCGGCTTAATGCTTAAGGTGAGCAGGAAAGGAATGAACATTAGATCTTGCGTAGGTATGCCAAGACCATCCCTGACAAACGTTTGTCTAACCCAATGGTCCCCAACCTTTTTCGTCTGGTGGGCGCTGGACGACGAGCCACCGAGGACCGTGGCTGGTGGACAAGCATCCGCCAAAATGCCGCCGAGAAGCAGCAATGTCAAGAGGCGTCGCCGCTGAAATGCCGCCGAAAATTGGTGGCGACGCCTCTTGATGTTGCCGCTTTTCGACGGCATTTCGGCGGATGCTTGTCCACGGGGCAGTGCGTGGGCATAGATAGCTGCCCCAGCGGTGACCACTGGTCTAACCTGTTCTTAAAAACCTCCAGTGACAGGGATTCCGTAGCCCCCCTATGTGAAATGATTTGGGGGATGGAAGAGGGGGAGGCCTAGAGTGGTGAAACAGGATTGGAAGAGGAGGAGTCATTACTTCTGTTCCTGGCTGAGTGTTTAGTGGGCAGAAAAGGGAGTCAAGGCTCTAGTGGTCTCTTCCTGGCTGGAGGAGGGAGTGTGTCCTAATGGTTAAATCAGGGGACTGGAAGCCAGGACTTCAGGGTCCTGTTCCCAGCTCTGCTACTGACTCGCTGTGTGACTTTGGGTGAGTCAGGGAAATGGTGCTGATACCAACTTCACAAGGGAGCAGGGACTGTGATCTTTGTTTAATGAATGTTTTAAAGAGCTCTGAGACTTGCCCAGTGTTATTAGATATTGAAGATCCTGAGAGATCCCATAAGTGCTCACTTTGAGGCTCTCAAATTAGTTCCTCTGTGTTTCTAGCTGAAGTGGTGTGCTTGGATTGCTGTCTATTGCTCCTTCATTAGCTTTGCCAATTCCAGAAGCTCAGAGGACACCAAACAGATGATGAGCAGCTTCATGTGAGTCATTCCCTTTAACCATCTTATTCACTGACCATGTGAATCGAAGACGTACGTCCGAATGTGCCTGCCTGTCTGTGTTGTGGTTAGAGCAGAGGAGTAGAAGCCAGAACTTCTGGGTTCTGTGCCCAACTCTGCCACTTAAACTGGATGATTTTGTACTTTGACACTTTCCTGCTGCCTTGGTTTCTCCATCTGTAAAATGGGGATAAAATGGTGTTGGTGATTAGTACGGAGCACTCTTCATCCTAGTCAGCAACGAACCAGTGCCCCAGGATGATGCTTTGGTGATAGAGGGCTGGTCTGTTGGAGGTGCCATTGTTTGAATGAGATGTAAAAGCAAGGTCTCATTCGTTCTTGGATATTAAATTCCATGGCATCTTTTCCTAAAAGCTGAGCTGTGAACCCAACTCTGGAATCTACAGTCTGTTTCCTTAAATACCTACACTGCAGTTCCAGCTGGATTTAAAATTCGTCTTTTGTCAAAAACTGGTACAGTGTTTGATGTTAAGCAGCTGCTCCCTTCCACCGTAGAGGTGGCACCATTTCTGTGTGGGTGAGCAATCCTTGCATGCATGGTTGAGAAAGCAAGTACTTTGGAATCCCTGGGAATTGTTCACCAACATGCTAGTGCTGTACAAGACCCAGACATGACGGTGGATATTGAAATAATAATAAAAAACCTCATGGTTGGTTGGTTTTTAAAATGATTGATTTTCTTCCTCTGGATTCAGGTTGTCTATCTCTGCTGTGGTGATGTCCTATCTACAGAATCCCCAACCCATGTCCCCGCCTTGGTGAAGAGATTACAGCTCATTGCACAACTCCTTCTTGCAAATCCCAGAGAGACACTGTCGGGGGAGAGGAAGGATTCACACACTAGAACCATCTGTTTGTACAAGCGGTGTGTTGTAACACTCGGCTATCAAATTAAATGGGTTGTTGCTGTAGGAGCTTTGGTTTAAAAAAACAATCTGTGTGCACATAGAATGATGCCTTTCGTCTCTTTGTCACCAGTTTCATAGGGGCTGAAAGTACTTACCGTCTCTGATATTTTGTGGGTCTCAGTCCAGTTTCCAAGGGTCCGCTTTGTAAAAATAATTCACCATGACTGGCACTAACTGACTTGTTGACAGTACAGAGGCCAAGTGTTGACTAGGCCACGAGATTGCTGTCTGCTGGGTGGGGTCCTCATCCATTGGGAAGACGGCATCGGAGGAAGCTTAAGCTGGCCCCAGCCCATGCTGCATCTACTCTGTGGACAGAGGACTTTAGTCTCAGAGGTTCGTTCTGTTGGCACCTTTTCACCAGCACTAGATCAATACACACTTTAGCTTCAAACCACCAGGACGCTGCTGGCTGTAGTTCACGTCCCAGGCCAGCAGCGAAAGGCCGGGGGCTTGAGCCTAGAACGTGGTTCTTAGGAAGCACTCGCACCGTTTCACGGGAAAGGGCTGAAGCTTCAGATTCAGCAGGCATGTGGACGGAGGGGTGGGGCCGTGCAAACCTCGCTCCAGCCCTCAATGCTCCTGGTGACAGCGCAAAGCACAGCTGGCCCCCATCCCCACACAAAGGGGCCAGCCTCAGCTCCCTGAGAGATTCACTCCAGGCCATGGTGCCCGCCAATGGGGGAGCCCCTTACTGGCTCTCTGGAGGCATCCCCTAGAGACTGGCCCCCTGGGAGGTGGTTGCCCCAGCCCGCCCCACTCCCTGCCCTCAGGCCTGCTGTCAAAGGCGGGAGTCAGTTTTGGGAGGGAGATAGATGGAGGTGGGATTTTGTGGGAGCTCAGGGAAGTGTCCATGGGCAGGGGGCAAAGGTGGAGGGGGGCGTTGTGGGATCTGGGTGTTTGGTGGGGGGTTGTGAGAGCGGGGAGAGGGCATAGGAATGCCGGGGTGGTTGTGGGGGCTGGTGGCAGTGCCTTAGATGGGGGCTGGGGCCAAGTGTGGGAGCTGGGAGGAGCATGGGAATGACAGGGGGGTTTAGGGGGCTGGTGGCGGTGCCTGGGGCGGGGTGGGAACTGGGGAGAGCATGGGAACGGGGGGGTTGTGGGGGCTGGTGGCGGTGCCCGCGGGGTGTGGGGACTGGGGGGAGCATGGGAATGGGGGGGTTATGGGGGCTGGTGGCGGTGCTTGAGGGGTGTGTGGGATGTAGGGGGAGCTTTGGGGGAAGATGGGAGTGTCGGGAGGAGGTTGTGGAGCAGGTGCAGAGTCAGGGGGGCTAGTAGCAGGTGTGGGGACTGGGGGGAGCATGGGAATGGGGGGGTTGTGGGGGCTGGTGGCGGTGCTTGAGGGGTGTGTGGGATGTAGCGGGAGCTTTGGGGGAAGATGGGAGTGTCGGGAGGAGGTTGTGGAGCAGGTGCAGAGTCAGGGGGGCTAGTAGCAGGTGTGGGGACTGGGGGGAGCATGGGCTGGAGCCAAGGGGGATTGTGGGGGCTGGTGGGGAACATGTGAGTGGGGGAGGGGAGCCTAGGGTCAGTTGTGGCCCCCTCAGCGCCTGTCCCTGCCGCTCCTTCCTTGTGCCACTGTGCCCGGCTGGGGCGGACCTGGGGGGGGGTTGGGGGTCTCTCAGCCACAGGGCCCTAGCCCCGAGGGAGGCCGTGTCTGAGGGGAAAGTGCGCCCCCCCGCCCCCTACGCTGCAACACTACTCGACGCCTCATTGGCTGAGTTCCCTGCCAATCTTCTCTACCAATCAGAGCCCAGCGCGGGCTCATGGACAACGGGAACGGGCAGCAGCTTAATAATTCTGTTGCCGGTTGTCCCTGCCTGTGAGAGGCGGTTTCAACTGTCCCTCAAGCCTTCCCGGTTAGCCTATTGGTCTCTGGAATAAGAGGCGGGGCTTGTGAGCTTCTCTCATACCTGCAACTGATAGGTGGCCGGCTATGTCAATCAATTCGATCCACTTCACATTGGTCCTTTTAGAAGATGGCGGTATTATATCCTCGCCCCCGCCCTTTCACCGCCTCCTTGCACATGATAGGTGAGAGGGCCTGTCAATTACAATTGTTCCCTTTCCCTCCATCCTGGCCCCGCCCTCGCCCCCTCAGCCAGTCAGCGACGCTCTTTCTGCATGAATGAAGGCCGTGGCCCCGCCCGCTCTCTTCGGATTGGCTCCCGCGTGGGGAGGGGGCGAGGCTAGAAGGGGGAGTCCGTGCTCAGGGAGTCACGTGAAGGGCTGGTCACATGATAGCAGGAGCTGCCGGCCAGGCGCAGGGTCCCGCGGCTGCAGGGGGAAGATGGGGCTGCCCGTGGGGCTGCTCCTGGGCGTGGGGCTGCTGGGGGCGGCCGCGGCCGGCTGCGGCTATGAGGTGAGGCGGGGGGGTGGGGCAGCAGGTGGGTCTGGGGAAAAGGGGGAGGAGGGAGCGTGGAGGAGAATCGGGGGTCCTGGAGGGGGCTTCGGCTGAAGGGGCGGCGTTAGAGGGCTCTGGGGAAGTGGGGGGTGGTGGGATAGGGGAGATCTCGGGGGGGGGAACCGGGAGGTGTTTCTGAGCGGTGGGGGAGCTTTGGCTGGAGAAGGGGGAGGTGAAGGAGTGAGAGGAGGGCCCAGATGCGCTGGAGGTTCTGAGACTGGGAGGTGAAAGAGGGGTTGGGGGTTGGGGGGGTGTTCTTGTGTTTTGGGGGAGCTTGTGAGCCATGGTGGGGAAGGCAGGACAGTCCAGAGTTTAGATAGCGTTGCAGTGGCCGCATCTGACCCCCCCAACACACAGACACACGCACCCAGTTCTGGGCCGTGGTGGGGAGCTGGGGGCTCAAAGCAATGCTTAGTCCCAGTAGCAGGTAACTGGCCTTCTCGAGGGTCACCCCCCACCCCTCCTGAGTTCAGTTAAACAGGGAGCACTGAACGCATGAGCTTGGGTAGAGCCCTAGCAGTGGGGGCGTTAGGGGGTTAATACTGTGCAGTTTGGTGCCTTTGTCTGTTTCTGCATTTTTGTTTCTCTTCCTTTCCTCCCCCATCTCCCTAGACTATCACTTCCTCTTGTGGGATGATTATTACGATAATTAGCCACCCCCCATTGTGAGCCCTGCAAAGCTGAGCATCTTGGCCAGGGTGACATCTTTCCATTTTACAGCCGGGGAGCCTGTGGCTCAAGGTTGGGGACAGCAGAACCCAGCTCTAACCTGCTCTAACCACTAGACACCACTCTCCCTACCAAGCTGGGGATCAAACCCCAGATTCCTGACTTCTAGCCACCAACCTGGCCTCCCTCCCAGAGCTGGGGCTAGAACCCAAGAGTCCTGACTCCCCGGCGAGGTACCCTGGTCTACACTGAACTCTTAGATTGACCTAGCTCTGTCGCTCGGGGCTGTGAAAAAGTTAGTGCCATGAGCGCTGGACTTAGGCCAACCTAACCCCGGCGTAGATACAGCTAGAATCCTTCTGTCAAGCTATCTGCTGACTCTCAGAGAAGTGAATTAACTACATCGATGGAAAAAACTCCTTCAGTCTGCTGTTGGCATGTGATTTATTGTTCAGTAGCTGTTTGTCCAAAGCCCTGGAGAATCTAGTGCAGGGAGCAGTCCAGCTCTGAACAGGGGGCTGTGAAGAAGACAATTGCCTCTTTCCACCTCTAGCGTCTTCTCTTAGCTACATTGAGCAATATCCATTCAGATCGGTATCTCCTAGCTACAGGATATTGGCCCCAAGAGCCCTTTCAATGGGGTTTGTTCGTGCGGCCTTCCCCTCCAGTTCGCAGCATGTCTGGTTCTTTCTCTCATAGTCCTGCCCGGCCACTAAAGCAGACATGCTGAATGTCCACTTGATCCCTCACACGCACAACGACGTGGGCTGGCTGAAAACAGTGGATCAGTATTTTTATGGAGGTATGTGGCGGAGATGGCACGCAAGGAGCGGGAGGGAGGGTTTCCATGCACCGGAGCTGCTGCTGTCCGACTCAGTGGGTTAATCCCTGTCTCTTACCTCGAGCTCGCCATCAGTACATCTCAAAGCACTTGACAAAGGAGGTCAGTATTGTCATCCCCATTTTATAGGTAGGGAAACTGAGGCACAGAGCAAGGAGATTTGCCCAAGGTCACCAGTAGGCCAGTGGCAGAGCCAGGAATTATAGACTGGCTCTCCTGTGTCCCAGAAAACACACACACCCTGGATCTCGTTTCCTCAAACACTAAGCCAGCTGGCCCACGCAGCGGGATCAAATCTGAAGGCCAGTGTCGCTATCTGATCCCTGTTTCTGCTGAGTTTAGAGCTGGCTGTGACCCTGCATGAGTCTAAGATGAGGGAGGGCTCTTTTCTGTGGCAAGGTGTGGGCAGGGGAGGAAGCGCTGCTCAGAGATGCACTATCTTAACCTCGTCAGCATACTGACTTCCTCTGCTGCAAATGGAGGTAGAGAGCCCCTCCCATCCCTGGCCCTGCTGTAGGGACCTGCTCCAGGCTTGGGGAAAGCTCCCACTTCGCTTCCCTGCCAGATGCTGGATAAAGTCTGTGTCACCTGCCAGAATATTTCATGGCAGTTCACAGGCACTCACAGACTAAGCATCCTAGCTTCACGGGGCAGTTAGGGAAAAGGACTTGCCTGTAGTCACACAGTGAATCTGAGTGGGGATTAGAACCCAGGAGTCCTGAAAGCCCCACTCCGCTTTAACCCCTAGACCCTGCTCCCTCTCCAGACCTGGAAATAGAACCCAGAAGTCCTGAATTCCAGGCTCCACCACCCTTGTGCTCTAACGACTAGACCCCACTCCTCTCCCAGAAGCCAGGAATCTAGCTGCCCCCAACCCAATCATTAGCTCATGCTTCCTCAGAGCGTTTTGTATCAGTCCTTGCCAGGCCAAGGAACATGCTGAACCTTTGTCATTCCCCCGCTGTTCTCCCCTGGCCATAATAAGCCCGTGGTCTTACTCACCTGGATATTAACGTCACCTTTTAGAGGCCGTGTCTCACGTGGGCGGCTTTTCCATGACATCAGTCAAGGCCAGCACATAGTTAGTGGAAACATTAATGCCTTTGGAGCGTCTTATCTCTCAGGCCATAGAGAGAGCCTTTCCAGCACGGGCGTGACTTAAGCAGAAGCCTAGGTCATGGGGCCTTTCGACGGGGGGGCGGGGGGACGGACTGGCTGACTCAGTGGGTGGGGAATGGGCCATGGGGTGGGGGCTGGCTGGTTGATGGGTGAGACTCCAGGGGGCGCTGTGCGTGCAAGCTGATCTCACCCTGATGCTGTCCCTGTTTGGAGGGGGGGCGGGGAACGACAGATTTTGAACTGCAGGAGGTGCTTGGAGGAGAGGCAGGGGGTGCAGAGCAGTTATTGGGAGGGGTGTTTATCCCTGCTTTGGAGAGACAGAAAGATCTGAGATTCCTGGGGGTCCTGCCATGGCCAGGGGGGATCCAGCCCTCTGGAGGGGCACTGCGGGCATTGTGGCAAAGTGGGGGATCCTGCCCTCCTGGGGGGTACTGTGGCTGGGTCGGGGGGACCTGGATCCGCTGCTGTCCCTGCTCTGTGGGTCCCTGGATGTCTCTGCTCACCCCCATGCCTTCCGTCCGCAGCGCGCAACGACATTCAGCATGCTGGCGTGCAGTACATCCTGGACTCCGTCATCCCCCAGCTCCTGGCTGACCCCACTAAGCGCTTTATCTATGTCGAGGTGGCCTTCTTCTACCGCTGGTGGCAGCTGCAGGCGGAGTCCATGCGGCAGGCGGTGAGGCAGCTAGTCAGCGAGGGTAAGGGATCCCGCGCTGGCCGGCCAGTCGGGCGCTGCTCTTGCGGCAGAAGGTGGTGTGACCTGCACTGCTGGGCCTGGTGATGTCCCCCATCCGCTCATACAGAGGGTGTCTGCATAGGTGGGACAGATGGGGAGAGACAGACACGCTCACAGGGATTCTTTGCCTCAGTTCGGGGTGTGTGTGTGTGTTTCTCTCTCCCTGGCTATATGTTGTGCAGGCCTGTGTGTGTGAAAGACACACGCCCAGATAATATGCCTGGGTCAATCAGTGGGTGATCGTGGTGTGATGGGTTCGGTCACAGAGACCCCCTTGGGACTGTCACCTGATGTGCTGAAGTTACCTCTGAGCCTGTTTTCCCTGCCAGTCTGGGACTTCAGGACCCTGCCTTGTTGAGCCAGACACTCTAGCCTGCTGCAAACACAGACACAGGTCCATGCCCCCAAAGCTGCAGACTTTAACCAAAAACTGCTCAGCAGGTCACCTATCTCCAGCACCCAGATACCAACTCCCAAGGGGATCCAAACCCCAAATAAATCCGTTCTACTCTGTATAAAGCGTATACAGGGTAAACTCATACATTGTCCGCCCTCTGTACCACTGATAGAGAGAGATGCCCAGCTCTCTGCTCCCCCAGGTACTCACCACTTACTCTGGGTTTAATAATAAACACAAGTGATTTTTATTACGTATAAAAAGTAGGATTTCAGTGGTTCCAGATAATAACAGACAGAACAAAGTAAGTTACCAAGCAAAACAAAAACACCCAAGTCTAAGCCGAATACATTAAGAAAGTGATTTCAGGTAAATCTCACCCTCAGAAATGTTCCAAGAAGCTTCTTTCACAGACTCGACCCCTTCCTAGTCTGGGCCCGATCCTTTCCCCTGGTCCAGCCGGGTGAAAAGCCGGGGCTGTCTCTTTTATAGCTTTGGCACACGGCGGGAGTCCTTTGTCTCTCTGGGTCCCCGCTCCTCCGTCTAAATGGAAAAGCCCCAGGTTTAAGGTGGATTCCAGTATCATGTGACACGGTCGCCTGTCACTGTATGACCTCATTCTTCTGACACACAGGGGCAGGCGTGCCGGGAAACCATTTACAACCAATTGTCCTGGCCAAGATTCTAAACCACCATTAATGGCCCACACTTTGCATAATTACATAGGCCCTCAGAGTTCTACTTTATGTTCCTAGTTTCAGATACAAGAAGGAGACATTCCTACAAACAGGATGACCACACTCAGCAGATTGTAAACTTTGTAACGATACCTTACAAGAGACCTTAGCATATTCCAGTTACATCATAGTCACACCTATAAAGATATTATTATAAAGCATATGGAGCGCAGTGTCACTATAGGCCCACGGCCCGTGTGTGTGACTCGCCCAGATAATATGCCTGGGTCATTCAGTGAGCGTGCAAGGCCTGACACACAACAAACCAGCCAGACTCCCTGTGTGTGTGCGAGCACGTTAGATCCCTGCATTGGCCTGTACTGTATGCGCCTGTGCCCATCCCAGGGTGTGGGTCTCGCTCTCCCACACTGACCCTTTGCCTGTACTGGTGGGTACCTCGCAACACACACGCACAGAGAGAGCAAATGTCGGGGGGGTGTCTCTGTCACACACACACGCATGTGGGGCGTTTGCTTGGGTCATCTTGTGTCTCTCACACAACTTGATTCAGGTCTTTATTGGCACGGTGTAAAAAAGCAGATCACAGACACTCCTCACTATGGCTGCGGGTAGCCCACACGCGTGGGTGTGTGTGTCTGACACACACACACACACACACACACACACACACACACACACACACACACTGTTTATGTGGATCAGTTGGCCTGTGCCATCTTCTGTCCATGCTGGCCCACCCCCTCAGAAGGTCCCTGGCTTCTCTCCTTCCCTGGCGCTGCCAGGCAGCTGCAGTCCCCAGCGGTGCCCGGTCTCCCCGCTCGCCTGGCGCTGAGGGCGACCCGCCCCCTTTCCCTCCCCGCAGGACGGCTGGAATTTATCAATGGCGGCTGGTGCATGAACGATGAGGCGGCCACCCACTACAACGCCATGATCGACCAGATGACGCTGGGGCTGCGCTTCCTACAGGAGACCTTCGGGGAGTGTGGCCGGCCCCGCGCCGCCTGGCACATCGACCCCTTCGGCCACTCCCGAGAGCAGGCCTCCCTCTTCGCCCAGGTGAGGTCCTCTGGGGGGGGGGCCTAGAACTGCCCCCCCACAGGCAGGGACTTCGGAGGCCAAGGGGTAGCCTGCTGGGGACAGCGTGTGTCACTCTCCATCAGCAGGTCTCAAAGTGCTTTGTGCAGGTCAGGAGCATTATCCCCACTTTCCAGGTGGGGAAACCGAGGCACGAGGCCCAAGGTCACCCAGCAGGCCCGTGGTAGAGCTGGGAATAGAATCCGGGTCTCCCGAGTCCCTGTCCAGCGCTCTAGCCGCAAGGCCATGCTGCTGCCTCAGCGTTTGCTGGCTCTCTGAGGCTGTTGGCATTGACACCCCCTCCCCCCCGGTGTCCTTTCCAGATGGGCTTTGACGGCTTCTTTTTCGGCCGCCTGGATTACCAGGACAAAGCCAACCGGGAGCAGCTGCGGGAGATGGAGCAGATCTGGAGAGCGAGCGCCAGCCTGCAGCCACCCAGCGCCGACCTCTTCACCGGTGAGCTGGGGTGGGGGTGCTGGCAAGTCTTCTCGGGACGTTCCAAGTCCCAATTTTGTGGGGGTGGGGCACCTGTGCCACAGACAGACGGTGCCACGCACCAATGGGCAGCCAGGGTTGGCAGGTGGGTGGGCTCCATGGGGGGGCAGGGTGTATGGGGGGGGCGACTCATGGTTGAGGGGGAGGCAGTGGCAGAAGCAGGAAGGCTGCCCCAGGCCGACCCACCTGATGGGATCTGAGGTGTCCAGCTGGGGGCCTGGGATGGCAGGGAGGAGAGGGGCTGGCCTGGGGGTCCCTTTTTTGTACTTCAGAGGTGGCACCCCTAGTGTGGGGCAGAGATGGGGTGCCTGGTCTGCACTCCTGGCTGGATGCAGTCTGATCTCCCCCCCCCCCCCCGGGGTCTGGATTTCACTCTCCCCCTCCCTCCCTGGTGTTTGCACCCCTGTAGGCCAGTTCCTTTTGCCCGGGGGGAGCCTCCCGGGGCGGAGCCGCCCATGGAACCAGGCTCTGTGCTGGCCCCCGACACCCGCATCATCCCTCACATCACTGGCTGGATCCTGCCCAGGTGCCCATGCCCCACGGTGATCTTGTTCCCCCCCCTCCACCCAGGTGTCCTCCCCAACGGCTACAATCCGCCCCTGTCCCTCTGCTGGGACCAGTTCTGCTCCGACAGCCCCATCGTGGACGATGCGAGTGATGAGAACAACGTCAACAGCCTGGTGGGGTATTTCCTGGGAACCGCGGCTGCCCAGGTGAGAGCTGGGAGGGGACCCTCTGCAGCCAGCTGGCCTTATGTCGAGGGGTTAGAGTGAAGGGCTGGGAGCCAGGACTCCTGGGCTCTGTTTCTGGCCCTGGGAGGGGAGTGGGGTGGAGTGGCTAGAGCAGGGGGCTGGAAGTCAGGATTCTTGGGTTCGATTCCTGTCTCGGCTGGTGCCTGAGCTCGGAAAAGTTATTTGGGACCAGTCCCCATTTTCCTCCGCCCCAAGATCGCACTGGGGGAGCCTTTTCCCCAGTGTGTTTTCCATCCTTCGCTCCGGTGACGGGTGTGTCAGCCCAGTGCCCCGGGACTCCTGCCCCGCAGCTCCCTGCTAGAGCAGGTCAGAAACGCGTCAAAATGACTTTTCCGCCAAACGCCCGTTTTGCAAAACCAGAATTTCCTGCAGGGGAAAAAATATGTCAGTTTTGCCGAAACAATTTTGACCTTCCCCGTGGGGAAAGCGGAACCGCCGGCTGCCTGCCAGGCTCTCGCCACGGGGCCGCCTTAGCCCGGGGTCTGGGTACCGAGCGGGGGGGGGTCTCTGAGTGGGGAGCTTGAAGTGTCGCCTTCTGTCGTCTCCTTGCAGGCCAAGCACTACCGCACCAACCACATCGTCATGACGATGGGCTCGGATTTCCAGTACGAGAACGCCAACCTGTGGTACAAGAACATGGACAAGCTCATCAAACACGTCAACACGCAGGTAATGGGGGTCAGGAGCCCCTGGGGGGGGCAGGGATTCCCCCCCGGGGACTGCAGGTGGGGGGGTCAGGAGCCCCTGGGGGGGGGCGCAGGGATTTCCCCCCCGGGACTGCTGGGGGGGGGGGGTCAGGAGCCCCGGGGGGGGGGCGCAGGGATTTCCCCCCCAGGGACTGCAGGTGGGGGAGTCAGGAGCCCCTGGGGGGTGGTGCAGGGATTTCCCCCCGCGGGGACTGCAGGTGGGGGGTGTCAGGAGCCCCTGGGAGGTGGTGCAGGGATTTCCCCCCCCCGGGGACTGCAGGTGGGGGGGGTCAGGAGCCCCTGGGAGGTGGTGCAGGGATTTCCCCCCCGGGGACTGCAGGTGGGGGGGGGTCAGGAGCCCCTGGGGGGTGGTGCAGGGATTTCCCCCCCCCCCGGGGACTGCAGGTTGGGGGGGGTTAGGAGCCCCTTGCTGGGCAGGGCTCCCCCTGTCAGGTGGGGACCCGCCTGGGATGCATGCTGGGCCGGGAGAGGGTTGGGCTCCCACTTCCTGACCCACAGGCCGAGCCCCCGGGGGCAGCCACGTGGCCCAGGCAGGAGGCCCGTTGCACTCGGCGGGGCCCTGCTGCGATTGGGCAATGGCCGGGCTCGAACGTGGGTCCTTGGGCTCTGGGAGCGGCAGGCTGCAGCAGCCTCCTTACCCCGACTGGCCACTAGGGGACGACAGAGCCCACCCGGCGCGATCGCCAGACCCGCTCCCTCCACCCCCTTGTGTCTCTTCCAGCAACTCAACGGGAGCCAGGTTCACGTGCTCTACTCCACCCCCACCTGCTACCTGTGGGAACTCTTCAAAGCCAACCTGTCGTGGTGAGCGCCGGGGCCGGGTGGGGCTGGCGGGAACCCGCCTGGGGTGGCCTGCGCTGTCCCGCCCCCACCATGCTAGGGCGGAGAGGGTGGGCTTGCAAGCCCCTGGTGCGTCCCCTTTGGAGGGGTAATGATGGAGCCCCCCCTGCTTCCTGCAGTACAGCGCCCCCTAGTGCCTCATTGGGGTCAGCACCAGCTGGGAGAGCAGAGCGCCCCCTGCTGAGCCCCCTGCTCTGCTCCCTGCAGCACAGTGCCCCCTAGTGCCTCATTGGGGTCAGCACCACCTGGGAGAGCAGAGCGCCCCCTGCTGAGCCCCCTGCTCTGCTCCCTGCAGCACAGCGCCCCCTAGTGCCGCATTGGGGTCAGCACCACCTGGGAGAGCAGAGCGCCCCCTGCTGAGCCCCCTGCTCTGCTCCCTGCAGCACAGCGCCCCCTAGTGCCGCATTGGGGTCAGCACCACCTGGGAGAGCAGAGCGCCCCCTGCCCTGCTCCCTGCAGCACAGCGCCCCCCAGTACCTCACTGGGGTCAGCACTGACTGGGAGGGCAGAGCGCCCCCTGCTGAGCCCCCACCCTGCTCCCTGCAGCACAGCGCCCCCCAGTACCTCATTGGGGTCAGCACTGACTGGGAGGGCAGAGCGCCCCCTGCTGAGCCCCCACCCTGCTCCCTGCAGCACAGTGCCCCCTAGTGCCACACTGGAGTATATAAACAAGCACATCTCTCACTAGTTTCTTCCGTTCCATTATAACCCTCCTCTCTGTTCCTCAGGCGCTGGGAGTGGCTGGTGCTGGGTGCAGGGGCTGAGCTGTGGGACTGCTGGCTACCCCCCCTGTGGCCGGGTGGGGTGGGGTGGATTGAGGAGGGGGGAGGGAGTAGGTCTGGGTCTTCTGGACCCATGAGTTGCAGAGGGGACCCTCTTTGGTGTCGTGCAGGTCCCTCAAATACGACGATTTCTTCCCTTACGCTGACGGGCCGCACCATTTCTGGACAGGCTACTTCACCAGCCGGCCGGCTTTCAAGCGCTACGAGCGACTGAGCAACAACTTCCTACAGGTGCGGAAGTTTTCCAGGTGGGGGCAGGGAGTCTGGGATCCCACTCACGTCCCTGTGACCTGCTGCCTGTTGGTCTTCCCAGCACCCTGTCCTGAGCAGGACAGAGAGGGGGTCTGAGCCTAGGAGGCTGGACTCCTGGGTTCTCTCCCCAGCTCTGGGAGGGAAGTGGGGTCTAGCGGTTAGAACAGAGGGCCAAGGAGCCAGGGTTCAATCTCTGGCTCTGTGCGACTTTGGGCAGGTCCCATCCCCTCTCCATGCCTCAGTTTCCCTCTCTATGAAATGGGAGTGTCAAGTCATAAGAACGGCCATACCAGGACAGACCAAAGGTCCATCTAGCCCAGTATCCTGTCTACCGACAGTGGCCAATGCCAGGTGCCCCAGAGGGAGTGAACCTAACAGGCAATGATCAAGCGATCTCTCTCCTACCATCCATCTCCATCCTCTGCCGAACAGAGGCTAGGGACACCATTCTTACCCATCCTGGCTAATAGCCATTTATGGACTTAGCCACCATGAATGTATCCAGTCCCCTTTTAAACATTGTTATAGTCCAGCCTTCACGTCCCTCCTGGAGGGTTACCGGATGTGGATACATGTTCTCTCATCACTGTTCCCCTTCCCCCCCCCCCGCAGGTTTGCAACCAGTTGGAAGCCTTGGCCGGTCCGGTGGCGAGGACGGGCCCCTACGGGGAAGGAGACAGCACCGTGCTCCGTACGTGAGCCGCTGAGCCATGAATCGCCCCGTTATCGGGATTTCCCCCCAAACTTATCCTGTCCCCTGCAGCCACTAGGGGGAGACAGAAGAAAGGAACAGCTCCTATCGCAGCCAGCAGAGGGCAGTGCTGCCTTCTCCATACACAGACGTCCGGCAATGTGGCCCAGTGCTGCAGGGATTGGAGGCTCTGGCTCTGGCAGGGGAGTGGGGTCTAGTGGTTAGAGCAGGGGCTGGTGTCAGGACTCCTGGGTTCTACTCCTGTCTGTGTGGCCTTAGCCAAGTTGCCAAGTTGATGCTGGAGTTTGGGGGCTGGGGGGAGTCTTCAGGCGAGGCACGGGAGGTGCAGGCCCAGCCCCCTATTGGAGAGGTTGGGTTTGGGGGGGCTATCTGGCCCCACAATCCCCCTTTCCCTGCCCCCCGCATCGTCCCACCCGGCGGGTTTGGCGCAGCTCCCTGTTCTGCCCCTGACGCCCCGGCTCCCCCACAGGCCGGGCCATGGCAGTGGCCCAGCATCACGACGCCGTCAGTGGGACGGAGAAGCAGCATGTGGCTAATGACTACGCCAAGCGCCTGGCTGCCGGCTGGGATGCCTGCCAGGTATGTGTCCTGCCTCCTTGGCACCCTGTTCCCCTCCAGAGATCCCGGAACCTGACTCTGCCTCCTCTAGTCTCCCTGCAGTGAGCATCCGAGGCAGGATGGCCCAGGGAAAAGGCAGCCTGCGGGGGTGTTGGAGTAGCCAAGGGCCTGCTATGGCCCCACCCCAGAGGTGGCTGCATCTCAGTGCCGGGCAAGGGGATTTAAAGGGGACCCCCCCAATAACTCCCTATTCTCCTCAGCAAGAGGTTGCCCTGGTGATGCTTTGCTGCACAGTGCCCCCTAGCACCACCCAGGGCGTCGGGGTCCATGCTGGCTCCAAGGGGAGAGCGCCCCCTAGTGCCGCCCCAGGGAATTGGGGCCACCACTGACCGTGAGAAGAGAGTGCGCCACCCTGTTCCCTGCAGGACAGTACCCCCTAGTGCCGCCCTCGGGCATTGGGGTCCATGCTGGTCCCAAGGGGAGAGCTCCCCTGCTCCCTGCAGCACAGCGCCCCCTAGCGCCACTCCAGGGAATTGGGAACAAGCGCTGACCATGAGGGGAGCATTCCCCACCCTGATCCCTGCAGCACCCCCTAGTGCAGGGGCTCTCTCAACAAATTTCCTGGTGGCCTCAGAGTGCACTCTTGCTGGTGGCCATACTGACACTTCTTTTTCCTAAAATTATTTATTTTTTCTCAAGTTAACAAAGTAACATGCGTATGCAGACACCCAAATCACTGTAATTTTTTTATGTAAGGTTTTGGTGGGGTTTGCCCTGCCCTCCCACCACTGCGCCCCTCCTCGCCCCCCCGCCTGCCGCTGGCTTGCTGCGCCCCTCCTCAGTCCCCTGCCGCTGCTCGCCTCCTCGCTCCCCTGCCAGACACTCCCCTGTCCACCATGAGACCCACCGCTCGCTGCTGGCTCACCGCTCGCCTCCTCCCCTTGCTCCTTCAGCGTTGCGTCCCTCACCTGCGTCTCCAGAGAGGCGGCGCAGGGCGGCACATCCAGGAGCAACGGGGAGGAAGGGGAGGGGGCTGATGGTCCCCCCCCCCCCCATTACTGCCCAGGAAACTGCTGTGGGTCAGCACTGACTGTGAGGGGAGAGCGCCCCCATCCTGCTCCCAGCAGCACAGCGCCCCCCCCCCCGGAATGCATGTGTGTGGGGGTGAATCTCTCGTCTCTCACCTGATGGGAGGCATCTCTCCTCTTTGCAGGTCCTGGTCAGTAACGCTCTGGCCAGCATCAGCGGCAACAAGGAGAACTTCATCTATTGCAACTATCTCAATATCAGCGTGTGCCCGCTGACCGAATCCGCCAGCACCGTAAGGACCTTGTTGTTGTATAAGGCGCGGGAGGGGAGCCGGGCCGGGGAGCCAGCTCCAGCAGCCCAAGAACGCAGGTCGCTGGAGGAGATTGGCCCTTACCTTGTCGCTGTAGGACGGCTTTTTCTCCTCTCTGGGCTCACCCAGTGAATAGCACCCGCTCTCTCTGGCTGGCGGTGGGGAGGGTCAGGTGGGCGTCCCGCTAATCTGGGTCTGTCTGTCCAGTTCATGGTGATCCTCTACAACCCGCTGGGACGGCGTGTGAGCTGGAACGTCCGGCTGCCGGTGAAGGGAGCCGCGTATTCGGTGACGGATCCCAACGGCCAGACGGTGCCGAATGAGGTAGGGCCAGAGCGTCTTCCTTCTTGGCTCTTTCTCTCCTTCCTGCGGCTGCACGCTTGACCTGTTTCCATCCCTCCCTGTGTCGTGGGCCTGCAGGGGATTCAGTTTTTAGCTGGGATTGGGCTCTGGCATCTCCTAGCAAAAGGAGGATCTGTTGGCGCCACCACTAGGGGGCAGTATGATTCTATGCGCTCGAAGCAGGTCTGATTGCATCCTCTAGGGGGCGATGGGGCCCATACGTACTTGGTCCCGGGCAATAATGTGCTTTCAAGCTGGCACCGCTCCCTGCGCCTGGCAAATGGGCTGCACGGGACCAGGGAAAGCGCCAGGGGCTGCGTAATGAGCACAAGGCATCACCTGGTTTTTAAATCTCACTAGAAAGCCAGGTGCCCCCTAGCACCACACGGCGGCATTGGGGTCGGTGCCCCCTACTGAGCTCCTACTCCATAGCGCCCCCTAGCGGCCAGCACTGATCCCAAGTGCCGAGTGGCCCCTCCTGAGCTCCCACCCCTCTCTCTGCAGCGCAGCGCCTCCTAGCATCACTCTGTGGCATTGGGGCCAGCACTGACGTGAGGGGAGAATGCTGAGGAGCTGACAGCAGCCGTCTCCCATCCACGTTCTAACCAAGTCCGGCTCCGCTGAACTTGCGAGCTCCCTGCATCCGTCCTGTGGTGTCCCCATGCGGCACAATCTCTGGTCAGACCCTCCCGACGGGGCCTCAGACGGTTTTTCTTTCTGTTTCCAGGTTGTCCCCGTCTCAAACTTCACCCGGGCGGTGAGACGAGACCGGGGAGACGCCACCCATGAGTTGATCTTCCCAGCCTCGGCCCCGCCCCTGGGCTACAGCTCCTACACCGTCTCGAAAACGGCCAGCAGGGACCTGCGCTCCAGGCTGGCCAAGCGGATCCGGGAGCAGGCCCAGCCCCGGGTGGACGCCTGGTCCCCCAGGGGGATCCAGAATGAGGTTCTGTCCTGAGCGAGGGTGCAGCCTGGGCCGTTTCACTTCCTACGGCAAGGGAGCAGCCAGCCCTTTTGGGGCAGGGACTGTCTCTGTTCTTATCTGTCCACCTCTAGCTGGTACATGCCTGGGGCTCTGAGGTGCTACCGTAATACACCTAATGTACAGCGCCCAGCACCATCACGGCGGCTCCAAGGTGCTACCGTAATATACCTAATGATATTGTACAGCGCCTAGCGCAATAGGCTTCTAGGGAGGGGGAAGAACTATTGAAGCTAAAGGATAATGTTGCCCAAGAACAAAGGGAGACAAACGGGCCAGGAATCAGCGCAGGCTGGCAATGAGAAGCGGGTTTCTAACTATCTGAGGCAGGCGGGTCTGGAACAGCCTCCAATAGGAGCAGTGGGAGGTAAACAACCTAACGAGCTTTAGGATGGCACTTGATTCGTCTCTGAACCGGGGGATCTGACCGGGTGGGGACTGGACTGTGGTAATCGGAGGTGGAGGAAGGAGGGGCCCTGCGGTGGGTTGTCCCCTGGGTCATGGTCTATTGACGTTCTCGCCTTCTTCCCCACAGCACCTCCGGGTTCTGTTCGACCCGGTCACTGGGCTCCTGATGGAGATTCAGAACCTGGACAAAAGCATCTCGCTGCCTGTGTCTCAGAACTTCTTCTGGTCAGTGAGCTGGGGGGAGTTGGGACACCTGGGTTCTATCCCCGCCTCTGGGGAGGGAGTGCTCTCTAGCGGGTAGAGCAGTGGGGCTGGGGATCAGGACTCCTGAGTTCTGTTCCCAGCTCTGTCATTGACTCACATTTGAGCACGAGTGAATACCTTCCTTCCCAATCCCTCTGTGCCTCAGTTTCCCCATCTGTAAAACAGGGTAATAACCAGCTCCCAGGAGCGGGAGTTCGATCCCTTGGCCAGTGCAGGAGCGCTGTGTGTGTAGGGGGATGGGGGAAGGGTTCTCCCTGGCATGGCATTGGGGCTCATGGGGCTCTGGGCAGTTGATTGGACCGTCTCTCACCCCCCTCTTGCCCCACCCAAGGTACAACGCCAGCATTGGCAATGACGACAGTGCCCAGGCCTCCGGGGCATATATCTTCAGGCCCAACCGCTCCGAGCCCCTCCGTGTGGCTGGGCGAGCCCACACGTACTTGGTGAAGGTAGGTGGCGGGAGCATCCCCGGTGTGGGAACCTCCAGGGGGCTGGGCGTGGGAGCCGAAGTCTCTTGTCTTCGATTCCCTTATGCCACTAGCCCTGAGCTAGCGGGGAGGGGAGTGGGGTCTAGCGGTTAGAGCAGGGGGGTGGCTGGGAGCCAGGATGCCTGGGTTCTATTCCCACGTCTGGCTGGGGGACTGGAGTCTGCTGGGTTAGATCAGAGCTGCTAGCTCTTGGGTAAGACTTAAAACTAAGGTCCCATCTGCTAATGACCATTGAAGATCCCCTGGCATGTTCCTTGACCTTACCGCGGTGTCTCAAACAAAGCTAACCCTCTTCAGGATCCTTCAATCACACCTCGTTACACTTCCAACTGAATCCAGGATCCTTTCCTTACTCTGCTCCAATATTGTGCGGAGGTGCTGTGGGCTGCTAACACCCCACCCCAGAGTCAGCTGCATTTCAGCATCTGGTGAGGGATCCTGCTATAAACCATGTCTCCCCCCCGCCCCAACCCAGAAGTGGCTGCAAGGTAGTGCTTGGCGTGGGGATCCTTGCACACACGTCTCTCTCTCTCTCTCTCTCTCTCTGGTCCAGAACAAGCTGGTGCAGGAGGTTTACCAGAACTTCTCTTCGTGGTGCTCGCAGGTGGTGCGGCTCTATGCCGGGCAGGCCTATGTGGAGCTTGAGTGGACGGTGGGGCCCATCCCTATAGAGTGAGTGTGGGAAATGGAAGGGTTTTGCCACAGGAAACTGCCTGTAAAACGAAGAAATTTCAACTTGGAGGGGCTGCTGCTGTGCTCCATGGGAGTTGTAGTTTTGGTGCCTCATTCTCCCATTTTCCTGTGGGGGCTGGCCTCCCTGGGTGGACTACATCTCCCATGGTGCATCACACTTCTCCTCTTGGGGTGGGGGCTGCCCTAATGCACCATGGGAGTTGTAGTTCAAATTCCTCGTGTTGCCATTCTCTCTGGTTTGGGCTCCCTGGTTGGACTACATTTCCTATGATGCAGCACTGCCTCCCCTGTTGGGGGCAGGAGGTGGTGCATTATGGGAGTCCCTGGCCCTGATGCCGCATGGGAGATGTAGTCTGACCAGGGAGTCAGGTTTATAAAGTGGGAGGCACTGCAGCAGCGTTGCCAAATGCAACTATGTGAGAGTTTTGACGGAACATCAGTCGGTCCGTCCCCATGATGCTTTTCAAGGGGAGCCCCTCCCCCCACCTTTCCCATGGACACAGCTGAGATGGAAAATGTCGGACCAGCCCCAGACAGTGTGGCGCGGGAGGGGGAGTCCGTGTGCTGCCAGACCCCACGTCTGACCCTGCTGTACCCTCTGCCGCAGCGACGGGCTAGGCAAGGAGATCATCAGCCGTTTCGAGACGTCCCTGCAGACGGACGGACGCTTCTACACAGACTCCAACGGCCGGGAGATTCTGGAGCGGAGGTACAGGGTGGCGAGACATTGGGAGTGGGGTGATCCTTCCTGGGCAGGGGAGGGGATGATTCCAGGGTGGAGTCAGGACTCCTGGGTTCCATTCCCATGTCTTCCATTGAATTATCGAGTCCCTTCTCCCCTCGGGGGGAAAAAGGGGCTGTGTCTTAATAAACGTCCAGGCCTTAATTATTGTTCGAGGTCCCTGAATGGAGGGCCCTGCGTGAGCTACTCCAACGAGCCCTGGACATCCCCCTTTCCTGGCTAGCTGTCAGCCTCCCCCGGGGGTGTCAGACGCAGACTGTGCAGCATGTGGGGTACCCCAGGGCTCGGTATAGGGAACAGTCCGTTCCCCGGCCGGGCTGGGAGCCCTGTCGCTTGGGATCTGCCCAGAGCCCTGGACTGCACAGCCCAAACCGGCCCTACCCCCCCGGATTGGGGGCAGGGGAGAGCTGGCCGACATGGGGCTTAACGGGGCTCTGATGCTCACGGCAGGCGGGATTATCGAGCCACGTGGAACCTGAGCCAGACGGAGCCGGTAGCTGGGAACTACTATCCTGTTAACAGTCGCATCTATATCAAGGTACAAGGGCCACTGGGGCCCCCTGTCGGCATTTCGCTGGGTCCCCTCCCCATTGCTGCAGAGTGTGGGTGAGAGGCGGGGATTCCTCTCCATGGAGACACAGAGATGGTCCAGTGGGTAGCGACACTCGCCTGGGTCTTCAGTTCTTGGCTCTGCTGACGACTCCCCTGTGGGAGCTTGTGAGGTCATGCCCTTGTGCCTCAGTTTCCCCATAGATAAAACAGGGATCATAGCACTGCCCTGTCTGCACAGGGACGGGGTGGGGGAGAAAATGCACTAAAGATGGCGAGGGCTTGATTCCTACAGCAGCAGGTGCCAAATATGGACAGGATCCTGGAGGGGGAGGCGTTGCAGACACCAGTGCTGGCCAGCAGGTGGTGCTGCTGGCCCCTCGTTCCCCTGCCCCCAGATCCGCTCTGGCCCATGCAGCGGCTCGAGGAGAGGCAGAGATGAGTGTGACGGGTGGCCATCCCTGGGGTGCAGTTTGGGCGCGCACACCCACCCACCCACCGTTATCCCCCAACACAACAGCAGGTGCTGCCACACACCGAGACTGAGCTACGTGATACTCCTGAGGGCATTCGGCACCAAAAAATTAACAATTCTGCACACCCTATTTTAAAATTCTATAACATTTATTTGTTAAATAAATGTGGAAGCTCCAGCTTGGCCTCGGGGAGCACCACCCACTGGCTACACCGAGGTGGGAGATCACCCTCGAGACACAGACTCGGGTGAGGCTGCACACAACCCTGCCGCAGCACAGGGACCCGGCCTGCCCCAGGGATCCCGATCTGGGTGCAGAGGGTTCTGTGTGGGGCAATCTGGGTGCAGGCGGCTCAGTGGGGGATCCGGGTGTGTGGGGGATCTGGATGCACACGTGCTCGTTGGGTGGTTTGAAATGGGTGTGAGGGGGATAGAGCTCGGCAGAGGGTCTGGGTGTGGGGGTCTCGGTGGGGTCCAGATGCTGGGGGAGTGGGTTGCAGTGGAGCGGGGAGCCAGGTGCAGCTGGTTGGGGCTTGGTGGGATGGGGATCCGGGTTCAGGTGGCTTGTCAGGATGGTGCAGGGTGGAGTGAGGGTGTGTCTGAGTGTGGGGGGTGAGGTTCGACGGGAGGGTATGAGGGGGTCTGGCTGCACGGGGGCGTTGGATAGATGGGGGAATCAGCTCCCTGTACAGGGATCCCTCTCGTGCAGCTGAGGAGAAATAGGTGCAGGGGAGAGGGGTCTTTGCAGAGTTTCCTGCTGGCGGGGGAGGAATCTGGGCGTGGGTCTGACCCAGCTCCAGATGCTGTGTAGGGGAAGAGGAAGTCCTGTCCTCCCCAGCCCAGCCGGGACTAGCAGCTGAGCCTGGCGCAGGGTAGGAGCCACCAGCTTCCCCAGTCCTGCCCCCCTGTCCCACAGTGATTTACCTCTTTGCTGGCTGCCGTGGGCCCCTGAAACATACTGCTGGGGAGGGTCACATGACCACGCTGGTGGCTTCTCTTTGCTTCCCCATTAAAAAGTCATTTTTTCTGCGGGGAAGCAAAAAAATCTGCAGGGGACATAAATTCTGCACTTGCGTAGTGGTGCAGAATTTCCCCAAGAGTAAGGTTCCATGAGTGCAAACATCAGACACCAGCCAATTTCCCAGCTCCCCAGGCACGCACCCTCCACTGAAGAATAAACCCAAAATTACACGGTCCTGCACTGCACAGTGATCTGTATAATGTAAGCTCATAAATAGTTAACCTCTCCCTCAGTGTGGAGAGGAATATGCCACCAGCCTGTGTTAACTAAGCTGAGATTTCTCCCTGGACGGTTCACTCCAAGGCACACTGGGTTAGATAAAGCAAAAGACAAGTTTATTAACTACAAAGAAAGATTTTAAGTGATAGCGAAACAGATCCCGTAGTAAATAAACAAACCTGTAAACGAAGCCTCCAATGACAGATTGGATATGAATTCGCAATCTCAACCTGGCTGCTGATACAACCAGGCCACCAGATTTCCATCCCAGGCTAGAAATCCCTTAAGCCTGTGTCCAGCACTACCCCCCGTTCAGTCTTTGTTCCTCACGCGTTTCCAGGAGTTCTGATGTGGGGAGGGAGGCCCCTAGATGCCATCACACCCCACCTTATGTAGCTTTAACATAGGGTGGGAACCCTTTTTTCCAAAACCAGTTCCCACCCAGTTTGTGGAAAGCTACAGGTACCCAACATGGAGTCCGGTATCACATGGTCTGGTCTCCTGCCCTCGCTGGGTCATAGCCGCCGTTACTTACAGGCTGGTTGAAATGTTTACAGGAAGGCCAAACTCTTTCCGAGACCATCAGCCCTGTCTAGCTTCTTCACCGCTCTACCTGAAAGGCTGGCTGGGGGTGTCACCGGGGCTGTGTCTACACTGGACTTCCATCGGCAAAACTTTTGTCAGCCAGGGCTGTGAAAAAAACCACTCCTGCCCCCCGAACAACAAATGTTTTGCTGAGGAAAAGTGCTGGTGTGAGCAGCTTTGGGGGTAGGAGCGTTCGCCTGCCAAGACAGCTACCGCCGCTTGTTGGGGGAGGAAGATTTTTGTCGGCGGGAGAGCTCTCTCCTGCCAACAACCAGCAGCTACGCTGTGTGCCTTTTAGCGGCATGGCTGGGTCGCTCAGAGGTGCGTAGTGTAGACATAACCTCAGACTAAGCGCCTCTGAAATACACCCAGCCACTATTTATATCTTCAGATACAAACATGATACATGCATCCAAAGGGGCTAATCGTATTCAGCAAATCGGCACTGTTCCAATGACACCTCACATGACCCATCTTGTGCAGAATGCAGCATAATTATATATGGAAATATCACTATGAGGAATCTGGAGTGTGGTGTCGCAGGAGGTGCCACTGCAG
Source organism: Mauremys mutica (assembly GCF_020497125.1). Classification (NCBI taxonomy): domain Eukaryota; kingdom Metazoa; phylum Chordata; order Testudines; family Geoemydidae; genus Mauremys; species Mauremys mutica. The sequence goes on from NC_059091.1 coordinate 23,127,898, forward strand.
ACGCACACGGGGAAGGCTGTTCCAGAAGGAAGAAACGCAGCCCCACCTGCTACTCTCAATTCCCCCTCCAGTGCTCACTGCCTAGACCCCAATCTGCTCCCCCTGCACTGACATCTGACCCCCTCACAGGGCCGGCTTTAGGCCGATTCCCCCGATTCGGGCCCCACACCTAGTGGCAGGGGCCCCGCGTGCCCTGGCCGAGAATCCCGTTTTAATTTTTACTCAGCCGGCAGCGCTCCGGGTCTGGCGGCACTTCGATGGTGGGTTCTTCAGTGCTGGCGAAGACCCAGAGCGAGTGAAGGACCCGCCGCCGAAGACTCGGAGCGCCGCCCCGTGGGGACAAGCCCCATGTCTTCTGAAAGCCAGCCCTGCCCCCTGAGCCCCGGGGCCGGGAAATGCAGTGCAGGCAGGCACAAGGGGATGGAAGAGCAGAGAGGGGGGAGGCAGGGGGGCTGCTCCCATTGCCACTTGCTGGAGGGAGCAGAGGAGGCGGGTGAGTGACCCTCCCCGGCAGGGCCTCGCCCGCTCTGTTAGCTCTGGGCTCCCTCTTCTCTCTAGAACAAGAAGTTCCAGCTGACGGTGCTGACGGATCGCTCGCAGGGGGGCAGCAGCGTGGCGGATGGCTCCGTGGAGCTCATGGTGAGAGATGGGGGCGGGGGGGAAGCCTGCCCTGAGCTCCTCCCTCCCACACTCCCCCCTTGCAGAGGTGGATGGGGTTTCATGGGGGGGGGGGGTTGGAGTCCACCATAACACCACCACCATCCTCTGTTCTGGGCCTGTGTGTATCCTCCCTATCCTGAAGAAGCAGGACTGCACCAGCAGGGGGCGCTCCAAACTTGCACCAGTGCAGCATGCAGAGCCCAGGGCTGGCCAGCAGGGGGCGCTCCAGCCTTGCACCAGTGCAGCATGCAGAGCCCAGGGCTGCACCAGCAGGTGGCCCTCCAGCCTTGCACCAGTGCAGCATGCAGAGCCCAGGGCTGGCCAGCAGGGGGCGCTCCAGCCTTGCACCAGTGCAGCATGCAGAGCCCAGGCTGGCCAGCAGGGGGCACTCCAGCCTTGCACCAGTGCAGCATGCAGAGCCCAGGGCTGGCCAGCAGGGGGCACTCCAGCCTTGCACCAGTGCAGTGTGCAGAGCCCAGGGCTGCACCAGCAGGGGACGCTCCAGCCTTGCACCAGTGCAGCATGCAGAGCCCAGGGCTGGCCAGCAGGGGGCACTCCAGCCTTGCACCAGTGCAGCATGCAGAGCCCAGGGCTGGCCAGCAGGGGGCGCTCCCAGCCCAGCAGCTGCTCTGACATTCCCTCCCTGCGGCTAGGTGCATCGGCGGCTGCTCTACGATGACAACCGCGGGGTGGGGGAGCCCCTGCTGGAGCCTGGGGTCTACAACGACGGCCTGGTGGTGCGGGGCCGGCACCTCGTCTTCCTGGACACGGTGGAGTCTTCGGCTTATCAGCACCGGCTGCAGGCCCAGCAGGAATTCATGGCGCCCCAGCTGGTCCTGGCCCCGGGCGGGGGCCCTTCCTTCCACCGGGGGCAGCGCAGCCTCAAGCAGGTGCCTGGGCAGGCTTTGTGTGTTAGGAAGAGGGACTGAGAGTCGCTGGTTTGAATCCTGCCAGGGGCTGTGTGTTCCCCACTGCCTCACCCACCTGTGAACTGAGTGTGGGGGGCTCAGCCCTGCTTGACCCAGATTCACCTCCTAACTCACCTGGGCTGGATAAGGAAGAAAATCCTTGTCTTTCTGGTTGCCGAACCTCTCCCCTTCTCCCAGTCCTCCAGCTCCTGCCCCCTCCCCAGCCCAGCATCAGCTGAACTATAGGTTAACCCCATCATGGCCAAGCACCCCCCATGTGGAGTAGGTGCCTCCTCCTCTCTGCTCATTAGGTTAAATTCAGGCAGGAACATTGCTGGGGGCAAAATCTCTTTGGGGGAAGCTTTGCGGGGGGTGGGGCACAACTTCAGTTTTTTCCCTGGGAAAATTTCAGATGGGGGAGGAGTGTTTGCCCTCTTCTGGCCGGGACTGAGGGTTAAGTCAGCGTTATTTAAATATACCTGGATTTTAAACTCCTCTCTTCCACTCCCCCCCCCCCCCTTTGCTGAGTTGGCAGTAGCTCATTAAATCTCCGTGCCCGCCCCCCTCTACTCCAGGGACCTGTTTTCAATCTGTGCTGCCTGGAAGGGACTGTGCAGTGTTGTCTAGTGGGTAGCACACTGGGTATTGCTCTGCTAGTGCCCTGGGGCAAGTCCCTGCCCCCCATGCCTCAGTTTTCCCATCTGTAAAATGGGGCTAATGAGCTTGACCTCTGTAAAGTGCTTTGAGAGCTGCAGGTGAAAAGGGATAGAGCTGATGGCCCTGTGCCCTGCACAGGGGATGGGGGACACGACCCCCTTCCACAAATGGGGTTATGCCCCCTGTGAAACCTGCGCTGGGGTGACTCGCTCGTGACAGCAGCCGGGCTGATCACCAGCTGTTCTGTCCAAGCTGATCTTCGACAGAGAACGGAGGGCTCAGGTAAACAGAGGTTGTGACAAGGCACCTGCTCTCTGCTGAAAGCAGGGCTCCCCCTGTACCCGCCTTCCCTCAGCGGTAGGGGGACACTGCCGCATGCTGGGAGCGCCAGGCCAGGCCCTGGAGGAGAAGGGGAGCGGGTTGTATCCACCCTGCAGGCACCGGGGCAGCCTGGGGCACTGAAATAGTTCAGGGTTGGGTGGTGACTTTTCTAGTTTGCTGAAACTTTCCCTTGGGTGGCGCCGTTCTGGCAGCCTGACGCCGCGTCTCCCCTTCCTCCCCAGTTCTCTGCTCTGAAGCAAGAGCTTCCCCCCTCCGTCCATCTCCTGACGCTGGCCCAGTGGGACCCCAGCTCCGTCCTCATCCGCCTGGAGCACCAGTTTGAGAGAGGGGAGAGCGCCAACGGCTCCCAGCCCATCACTGTCGACCTGCTGGTAGGTACCCGGCAGCCAGCAGGGGGGCCTGGGCTGCAGCGTAGGGACTTGCTGAGCCACTGGCCTAGAGGATTTTTCATCTAACGCACTTGACGGGCTCAGACTCCCTTGCCTGGTGCTGAGATGCAGCCACCTCTGGGGTGGATCTTAACATCACCCCAGTACACAGAGGAGCCTTGTGAAAACAGCTGCCCTGTCCCACACCGCCGCTGGCTGCACATCCACACAGGGAAAGGGATCCTTAGACACGAGGTGCAGCAGCTATAGTGCTGTTTGATGTAGGGGGTCCCTCACCCACTTGCTGCTAACCCCCCCCCCCCCAAGAGGTGAATGCTGCTGTCTCCACAGGGCTCCCAGTCCTGGCACTGAAATGCAGCCAGCTCTGGGGTGGAGCACGAATTCTGAGGACAGCCAGCACAGAGCCCTGTTTTCACACCCGACTGGGGGAGTCTCCTGTGTAGGGGTGGGGAGCTGCTGCTGCTGCCTACTCACCTGCAGGTCTGGGGGGGGGCCAGCAGGGGGCAGGGTTCACCTGAGGAAGTTGCTGACCATGTCTCTCTCCCCCCACCCCCCAGCACCTGTTCTCCTCCTTCACCATCACCTCCCTGCAGGAGATGAACCTGGTGGCCAACCAGAAGCGAGAGGCCATGAAGCGGCTCAGCTGGAGGCCAGCCACAGGTGGGTCCCGTCCCCCCCAGCACTAGAGCATGGAGCAGTGTCCAGCAGCCCTGGTGCTGCCCCCCCCCACAGCACAGCCAGCGCCTGCCTCCTTACCTAGGGGAGGGTGGGCAGCTGCCACATTGGCTCCAGGTGGGGTGGGCCCCTCAGCTGTTCTCAGGGCCTGGGGGGGCTCACAGACACAGGGGAGGGTTGTGTCCCCCCCTCCCATGGAAAAGCTGGCAGCCCCTAGGCCCAGGGCCCCCCAGCTGCTGCCCCCTGGGCCCTTAACCCCCCGGCTTCCTCTCCCAGGTGCAGCGAGGCGCCAGCCCTACCCTCCGCTTGACCCGCTGGGAGTCACGCTGCAGCCCATGGAGATTCGCACCTTCCTGGCCACCATCCGGTACACGGGCCCCAGTGGGGGCCAGGCCGAGCTGTAAGGGGAGCCAGCCCCCTACCTCCATCCCAGGATCAAGCCGCCCATGTGGAGCCCTGAACTGCTGCCCCCCTACTCCGCCAGGTGGGGCCCTGCCCACCTGAGAACTGGACTTGGGGGGGGGGGGGCATATCCTGGCTGCTGGGAGGCTTGGAAGAGACTTGCCTTGAAAAGCCACCCAGCAAGAGTGAAACTTGCACCTGCCAGGCCCTGCTTTAAGGCAGTGCCAGCTTTGGGGGGGAAGGGGGCAGAGTCCAGCCCCCCCATAACTCCTCAGCACAGCCTCTGATTTCTACCCACCTGCCCCTTCAGCCTGAGGCTGGGGTAGTGGGGGTGTAAGTGCCACTGTTAATAAACAAGGACCTCAGTCTAGGTGTTCACGGCAGAGTCATGCTCGGGGGATGCAGGCGGAGGGGACAGCCCCCGGCAGAGGCAGAGCTGCACGTAGAACCCAGGAGTCCCCCACCTGCCTGATCAATTGCCTGTGGGGAAACTGAGGCAGAGCAGCTCCACCATCCTGCCTCGAGTCCAGCCAGCCAGGCAGGGAAGAAGAGTTGCCAGGCTGGGGGGCTCAGGGCACAGCCCCGCCCTCCCCTTGGTGCCACTTTGGGAAGCGGTGGAGGGGGGGCTGAGCTCCCCCCTGTCCCCGCACAGAAGCATCACGCGTGGCTCTGGGCTTGTACGTAAAAAGGAGAGGCCCTTGTTTTAATGGCCGGCCGCACGGAGGCTCGGGGGGGGGGGGGGGGACACGACGATGACAGTCAGTCTTAAAACAAAACGCTTGCGCCTTCGCCGAACTAAAAAATAAAGCCCCGTAGCCTCTGTTCCTGCCTGGGGCTGGGCTACTGGGGGGGGCTCTCGGTCTTCACAGCCTCTGGGGCCGTTTCAGGGGAGGGACAGCACGTCTCAGCCCCCGCGCCGCTCCCCTAGCGGAGAGAGAGAAGCTAGAGTCAGGGTTAGGGGTTATTACAGCTGCACGGGGGCCAGGGGCTGCCACGCCTCTGATCCCCCCACCCCCGATTCACAACCACCCCGGCCAGTCCTCACCTCCTTGAGCCTCTTGCAGGGGATGTTTTTCAAGTGGCTCCTGTCCTCCAATCGCTCCTTCCGCTTGTTCTGATGCAGCTTCCTCTTGTCCTGCAGGGAGGTGGAAATGCCCCCCCTGGAAAGGCAGGAGGGGGCTGGGTGAGGACGGCTGCTGAGCTCAGCCCAGCAGCTTTTCACCCCCAGGGTTAGCTTCAGCTTCAGCCCCAGCAGTGGAGTTTGCTCAGCTACAGGCAGGAGGGACAGCAGCTGCCTCTGGGGTGGAGCACGGCAGCTGTATAACAACAGGCCCTGAGGAGCCTTCACGTAGCCAGAGGGGCTGGAGGCTTTAAAGAGACCCAATGGAAGCAGGAGAGGGCTACCAGCCTGGCTGGGTAGTAGCCGCACAGGGGTGGCACCTTGCTCTGATCCAGATCCAGAGTCGTCCTGGCCTGGAGTTGGATTCAAGGTAGAACAGCAGCCCCTGGCGTTCACTCCTCCCCACCAGGCGTCCCTGCAGCTGTCACAGCTTGTGCCTTCCTGTCAAAGATGCACTTTGCACACCAGTCAAGTCTCCAACCAGCCCCAGGGAGGTAGATCGGGTCAGTCCTAGCTCCACTTTACAGCGGGGGAAACTGAGGCAGGGAGCCAGGAAGTAACTAGCCCACTCACCCAGGAATAGAACCCAGGAGTCCTGCATCTGAGCACACGCACACACCCCTCCCGCTCAGTCCTGGCCCCCCTTACCCTGCCTTAGCCTTGGCCTTGGGGCCCCAGTACGCTTCGGGATTCTCCTGGAATCGCTTCAGCCCCTGCTTCCTGGATTTGGGGTTGGCGTCCTCGCGGATGGTGAAGGAGGCCTGCAGCCTGGGGCAGGGAGGAGAGGGAGACAGGCGGCTGAGTGCTTTGCAGGGGGTGGAGCAGCCTGGGGGGCGGGGAGAGTGGATCAGCCCCATGGGCCCATCTAGCCTGGGATTCCTCACCCACCACCCCCTGGCTCAGGCCAGAGGGCCCCGTCTCCCAGCTGCGCAACACACCTGCTGGAATAACCTGTCCCGGGAAAAGTTCCTCCTTAATCCACCTTAGCCAGCTGCATTGCCCTGCAGCAGGGCTGGGCGGTCCCCCCAGACCCTCTGCACTACAGGGGCAGGGTCCTGGAGAGGCTATACCAGCCCCCCCTCCCTCCCCGCCTCTTCCCCAGTGATCTCACGGAAGGTCAGTATCACTGTTTTACAAATGGGGAAACTGAGGCACGGTGGGACATGACCCACCCACACTGAAGGCCAGTGGCAGAGCCAGGCCTAGAACCCAGGGGTCTCACGTGCTGGTCCAGCGTTCTCCCCCCTAGGCCACGCCGCCTCCCCGCTGCCTCCCACCAGCAGCAAAGATGGCAGCGCGCCAGGTGCCGGCCTGATTCCCGTGGAAGCCCCAGGCCGTACGTGGGCTCCACGGAGAGGATGTGGAAGGCTGGGCTGGTGTCGGAGAGTCGCTCTCTCTTCACGGGATGGAGTCTCTCCTGGGGAGAGAGATCAGGTCATTTTGTTCCTTGACTTCGACTCCCCGCAGCCCTGGACTCCCTCCGCACGCAGCTCAGCCCGTGCCCCTCAATCCTGAGCCCAACAGATAGGACCCCCCCACCCCCTGCCTCCCCCCGCTACCGTCACCAGCCTCACAGCCAGCCAGGGGTCCCCATTAGCTGTGACCTGATTGGGGCTGGGGGGATGAGGAACGCTAAGCTTCCCCCTCCCCCCAACTCACCCAGCATCTCATGATGTCCCAGAGGATGGAGGGCGGCGCATCCGTCTTGATGGCGTTCTTGCAGGCGTGGGAGAGCGACACGCGGTAGCCGGCGTGGAGGAGGGCGGATCTGGAACCGGAGGGGAGCCCTCAGGCCACGCTGCCTGCGGGCCCCGGGGCTCTCCGAGGTGGGGGCAGCAGCTCTCCCCAGCACCCCCTAGTGGTGAGTGGAGGGGGGGCGCTCTTCCCCCGGGGGGGGAATGTGCTGCTTCCAGCCCCAGCCTCACTCCTGGCCTTACAGGCAGCGTGTCCCGGTGGAGGGGGGGCCCCGTCTGGCTCTCTGCCTCCCCTCTCCTGGGGGCGGGTCCCTTCCCGGCTCTGTGCCTCATTTCCCCGCCCACTCCAGGGGGGTTTAGAGCAGATGCTCCTTGGGGCAGGGGCGGGGGCTGGGCCGGCTCTGCCCGGCGCCTGCGGGCGGGTCCCGTAACGCCCCGAGTACCTGAACTGCAGCAGGGAGGGCGTGTTGCAGTGGATGGTGCTGCTCAGGCAGTCGAGGGTGTAGTACAGCGGGACGTCGCTCAGCTCCTGGCCACAGGGGAACACGGTGGCTCAGCACAGGCCCCGCCCAGAGGTCCCACCCTCCCAGTTGTTCCCCAACTCAGACCCAAAAGCCAACCCGATTCCCCAGCAGGGCCCTCACCTCGGTCACCATGCTGAGCACCCCCTGGATCCGATCCTGTGTCCCGAACCGGCCCGGGTTGCTCCCCAAGGCCGACAGGACCCTCTGGACAAAGGCTGGGTCGTGGAGGGGCTCCGCCCACATGGGGCCACCCAGCTGGGGGAGAGAACGGCCGGTGAGGGCGGCGTGCCCGGCCGTACGGGACTGGGGTGCACTGGGGGGGAGCGGGGGGCTCACCTGGTGCCGCTGGTGGCAGTGCTCACAGGAGGGGCCCACTGGGGGGCCTGAGGCAGCCGAGTATTTAAAACTGAATCAATCAGAACGGTGATTAGAGATCTAATGCGGTACAGCCCCTCCCCCAGCTGCGCCCCTCCATCCCAGCCCCCCTCCAACCCCCCCTTTCCTAACCTGAGATCTCGTCCAGCTCCACCCCCCCAGCTCTCCCAGGCCAGGCCTCCCTCCAGCTGGGGACCCCCCTCTCCACTCTCCCCAGCCATTCTGCATCTCCGTAGGGACAGCCCAGCCCAGCCCAGCCCCGGACCCTCCCATCCAGGGGGCACCAGCTCTGAGGACAGGTCCCCTCCTGCTGCTCTCCGGGGCCAGGAATCGGAGTCAGCCCCTGTCCCGGGCTGAGGTAGAGAACCCAGAGCCCCCTACTTGCTCCCGTGGCTGGTCATCTTGCCGAGTCTCTGGAAGTGGTGCGTCCCGCAGCCCACACAGTTATACACCAGGGCCTGTTTGCTGCAGAGACAGGAGGCGATGCAGTGAACAGCAAGCAGTGGGGATGCCAGCAGGGGGCGCCGCAGGGCTGGGGCAGCGCCTGGCCTCTCCAGCAGGGGGCGCTGTGGAGAGCAGGGTGGGCTGCTTGGCCGGCAGCCCAGGATGAAACGCTCACCTGGCAGAGGCTTTCACTGTGGCCTGGCCGGTGAAGACCCGCACGAAGACCCGGATGTAGAAGTCGGCGCTGACCGACAGGAGCGGCACGATGTAGCGCTGGTAGCAGTTCGCCCGCAGGTCCAGGCTGTGCAAGATGATCCGCAGGGCCTGCACGTGGAAACGGGGTCTCGAACAGGCGCTGCGGAGCCGGCCTCAAGGAGCGGCCCGTGAGGCAGGAGCGCTGGGGGGCGGCCCGGGGGCCACACTCCCCTTCCAATACTGGGCCGGATTCCCCGCCCAGCTCTGCTGGGACGCGAGTGCGCCAGGTCTCAGCCCAGCCCGAGCAGGACCAGTAGGGCCCCAGGGCTAAATGGGCCAGCGGTTCTCAAACTGAGCTCAGCGAGTCACGTCTGGGGCCGCCGGCCCCACTGATCAACTCCTCGCCCTCCCTCCCAGCCCCTCCTGCACACTGCGGAACAGCTGTTCGACAGCAGGGTGCTGTTTGGGGGAGGGGGAGGGCCTTGGGGGAAGGGGTGGAGTGGGGGTTGCTCACCCCTGGAGAAAATTAGAAACCAGCTTGGCGGGTCCATGAAAAATTTTAAATCAAACTGAGGGTCCTCAGGTTGCTACGGTTTGAGAACCACTGCTCTAGGGGGCAGGCAGGTGGATGGGGCGGGGCATGGAGACAGAAGCCCTCCCCCCCCCCCCACTCACCATCTCGTGGCAGAACTTGCCCTTGATGGACATGGCTCCGTACTTGCTGTAACACGTCTCCCCGCTGTTCCCGGCCATCACCGCCATGTCGGTGCAGGTCACGCACAGCAGGCCTGCAAGGGGGACATCCCGGGGGCGGTCAGTGGAGGATTCTTCCCCCAGCCACTGGCCTCACCTGCTCCAGGATTGGAAAACCCAGCCTAGGTGGGTCTCTGCCCAGAGTTCAGAGCCTGGGACAGCCACTGGGGGCCTCGCTTCAGAGGTGGAGGAGGGAAGTGACCTGCCCCCGGGCCAGATCGAACCAGGAGTGCAGATTCCTGGCCACCCTGCTCTAACCCACCAGATCCTACATCCAAGGCATCCGTGGAAGCTTGCAAATGTGGCAAGTCACTGCTGTGAGGAAGCTCGCAGCGCCAGCAGCCCTGGTGCTGCCCCCTCCCCCCCCGCCCCACTCACCTCCTTCACTCACTGCCTGCACGGCGGCGTCCAGGAAGGTGGCAGGGCTGCCGTACGGGTCCAGGTCGATGATGTCGAACGGATGCTTCTCCGCCTTCTGCTGATACATCAGCATCCTGCAGGCGGGACGGGGACAGACGCTCAGTGGGGGGGTCCCGAGTGCAGAGGCCTTCAGGGCCAGTTCACAGCTTAGGATATCTGAGGTCTCTTATCCACCAAGCAGGACTGGCCAAGCCCCCACCCACGCAGCCCCTCTCCCAGCCCCTGCACGGGAGACCCCCCCCCCCCCTCCAGAGGGCACAGTCTCCCTGGCTTGTTATTTATTAGGTGTATTCTGGTGGCATCACAGTGCCCAGTTGTGGCCCAGGGCCCCCCGACATTGCGCAGAGACAGAACCCAAAGACAATCCCTGCCCCAAACAGCTTCCCACCCACCTCTGTGCCAACAGTCAGCGATCGGGGTGGCTGGAGGCCTGTCCCGCGAACCCGCCCACCGCATGAGACACAGGAGTCGCTACCTGCTAACCAGCCACTTGGGGATTTCGCCAGATCCCATCACCAGAGCTAACTTAGTCCCGTTCTCCCCCCCAAAAATCCTCCAGGTACAAGGCCATTCACCCTCCTGCTTCTGAGCCAGCTGGATTGGGAAGCTCAGGCCAACCCGGTGGTCAGCTGAGAACAGCCCGCTCAGTGCACATGCCGCCAGTGGCCCATCCCTCCCCCCCCCCGCTTTACCTGGCATCGGCCAAGCTCGACGTCACCAGGTGCCCGACTCCATTGAACTGGACGTTCCTCGCCATGAGCTCGACGGCTTTGGAGGAGAAATCGTTGGCCACCACGGCCTGGAGGCCAGGCACCTCCTTGGCAAAGCGGATGGAGCGGAGCCCCGAGGCGGCCAAAGCCTCCAAGATCCGCACTCCTTCCTGCGCAGGGTGGGGAAGGGACCACATCTCAGCGATCGGTGGGGAAACGAACCCAGGGCCTCTGGATCCAACAGCACAAGCCCCTGATGCCCGAGCTACAAGCCCAGGTCTGTTAGCTACGGCTGAAGCAGGCTCATCCACCTCTGGCCACGGCCCAGCCATCACGTGGGTTACAGGCTTCAGCGCATTGGAGACTCCTGCCCAGACACTGATGCCAGGAGCCCAGTGGTCAGCTCTGGATTAGGAAGTTTCTCCATCTGTCTGAATGCCAAACTCCAATTCCCGTGCCAGGTTAGCGAGACCCTGCGCACCCACCGAGCTGGAGGGGCGAGCGCAGACCTGCCCAGAGCTTGCTCGCACCAAGACAGGCTTTGCAGTGCCGTGGGTGAAGGCAGCATAAATGGGGAGAGGGTTCGGCTCCTCCCTAAGAACTGGGGGGAGGGGGGGATGGTCAAGGGAGAATCTTCCCTCCCCACACCCTGCTTCAAACCCAGAGGGTGTGGGAGGGCCACAGCTGGGGTGGAGCGATTTAGGGGAACCTACCCATCCTACCCAAAGAGGGATCGGCTGGTCTCTCTGGCCCATGAACTCTGAGGCAGGGACTGTTTCTCACTCCGGGCAGTGCCTGGCGTGACGGTAGCGCTAGGTTTATAAGCACCTTGCACACGTCTCCCACTGCCGCCGTCTGCGCTGCCCCCTCCCCGTCGGGCGCTGGTTCCGGCCCAGCCTCCTCCCCTTCGGAAAGATCCACAACCACTTTCTCGACCTTCTCCTCTCCTGGGACGGCAACTGCAAGAGACAGAGCGGGTGGTGGGGGCGGATGCGAGGGTGTCAGCCATCCCTCCCTTCCCACTCCAGCACCGCAACAGATCTGGGTGTTAAGGGGACTGGGCAGCGTCTCTGGGTTCAGACCTCAGTGGGCAAAGAGGCCTTGCAGTTTGGGGTGGGAGGACGGGATGCCCCTCTGTGCAGGGGGCCCTCCCAGGCTGAGGAGCTAACAGGAAGGCCCTGAACCATCCCTGTTCCCAGCCTCTGGCCACGCCCCGATCTGCCCGCTATGCCAAAGCGTCCGGTACTCCGGCTAGTCCCTGCATCCCAGGGGCGATAGGGAACAGTGTGTAAGAGCAGCCTAGCTTCAGCTTTGGGCTAAGGAGGAGCCCAAACTAGGGAGAGCACAGAAGCAGCTTAAAATTCCCACCCGCAAGCAGCACGGAAAGGGAATAACTGAGAATCAGAGCCGAGCCCCTGGCATTCCCTTGGCCTGATGCACTGGGCTCAAGGCGGGAGTCTCGGGGCGGGACAGCAGGCCAGAGGGTCACAGTGGTCCCGACTGGCTTTGAAAGCTAGGGTGCTAGTGAGGGTCGGACTAATTTAACCATCCTGCTCACTGCATTGGGGCAGGGGATGTTCTTGAGAGACAGACAGACATTTCCACTTACTCTGAATCCCCTTGGCCGAAAGCTGAAGGCGAATGAATTCCGTGATCACGGCGCACCTGAGGCAGAAGGTCAGAGAGAGAGAGACACACACACAGAGGCCTTAGTGCCCATTAAGGCTCAGATCTAGGCCATGTTCCCCGATGGACTCATGCTTCTGCACAGTTTTTCCAAGCAATTCTCTCTATTGTCTTGTTAGCCCTGATTTGAAAAGTAACTGGATTTGGGGGGACCCTGATTGGAGACACATTAAGCCCCCCCCCCACCACAGCGAGTGCTTGGCACTAGAGAGGGATGGTCTAATAGGAGAGGAACGATGGTGTTCTGGAGCCCTAGGTTCAATTCTGTGCTCTGCCACATACTGCCTGTATGAACCTGGGCCAATCACTTAGCCTCTGTGTCTCGGTTTCCCCATCTGTACAATGGGATAATAGCCCTGCCCAGCCTCACTGGAGGGTTGCAAAGTGCTCATCTATTACCGTGATGGGGGCCAGATAAGTACCTAAGACAGACAGCTCCAGGCCCCCCTCTTAGTTGTACTTACGTCAGGTCTCGGTTAAACTCTTGCACGGGGTTGTAGAACACTTCGTTGGCACTGGGGAAGATGATCTTCGCTTTCCCCTCCGTGATCACGGTCTCCCCAGTTTTCACGGGGTCAGCGCAGCTCCCAGCATCCACCGCTAGATCAGATGTAGGCGGCCGCTCCTCACGCTGCTCTGGATGGGAGCCATTGGCTTCCTGCGGGCATTCCCCCTCCATGTCCTTGGAAGGACAGAGCTTCCTGGCTGGCAGATCTTCGGGTGGCGGGAATCTCCGGCCCCTTCCAGCCAGCTGATTTGTTACAGTTCTGCCCGGCTGCAGGATGCAGCGTCTCATAAACCAAGCCAGTAGAGTGAACTTAGCCTTCATCAGAACATCTTGTGTCACAGCTGTCCCCAGAATACAAGAGAGAAACAGTCCCTGAAGGATCCCCAAATACTTTATAAACTACGGTCTTACTACAGTTTGTATTGTGGTAGTGCACTGGGCACTGTATGTTATTAAGTGTATTTCAGTAACACCTAAGAGTCAAAGGCCACGGCCTCACTGTGTTCAGCCCCAGAACAAAGACAGCCCTTGCCCCAAAGTGCCTGCAACCTAGATACAAGAAGAGGTAACAGATGGCTATAGACAGGGAGCACAAGGAAATTATATCAGCAAGCGTAATGGGCAGCGGTCTCTGTACATCAGCCATTGCCATGTTTTTTGTAGCCCTCACGGCATAGGAGGAATCTGAATTAGGACAACAAAGTGGCTTTGCCAATGAGCAGGCAAACGCTACTTCTGTAGCTCTTATTCCCGTCGTACCCAAGCACTGCACAATCTTTAATGTCTTTTTACTCACAACCACTGTGAGGGAAGGAAGTGCTATTACCTGCATTTTGTGGAAAAACTGCTCTAGTTAAATTGCTGCAACAATCTGGTGTGGATGCAGCCCTACCCCATAAGGGTTTTTAGATCAGCAGAGCTTGTTTTGGTAAATTTACCAGCACATCTATATACTACTATAACCACAGCCGCAATAAGGTGTGGCAATGATCTAACTATATACGTAGAAAAAAAATCAGTGCAAAACCTGTGTCTAGACAAACCCTTAGATCATAAGCTCTGTAGGACAGGGTATCTTTGTGTCCATACAGTGCCTCACGCAACAGGACCCTGCTCCATGGCTCAGACTCTTAGGTGTTATTGCAATACAACAGCACTGTCAGCCCCACGCACCTAAAAATTAGTCATCACAATGAAAAAAAGTCACAAGGTTGCCTTAAAGTCATCAGATTTCTTTTAAATAACAGAGCTCTTTTTATTTGATTTCTCACATGGGTGCCATGGGGGTTCACTTCTTCAAGCTTTTCACCACAAGCTCAAGGACTAGGGTTGTCACCAGTCTAGGGTTTCCCCCAGGATCATCCCTTTTTTGTGTGGTAATTTCCCCAGATTAAACAGTTCAGATACCACAGGGTGGGTTGTGGGTTTTTGGGGGGTACCTCAGAGGTAGCAACCCTAATAGAGGGTGGATAGTTATTTTTCTTAAAAAAAACCAAAAAAACCAAAACACCTTGAGATTCTAATGTAGTCACATGAGACAAGGAGCTGAGGTTTTCAGGCCGGGGGGGGGGGGGCAGACAAGCCACCAGGTGTCATGAGATTTACAATGACACTGCAAGACGTCCCCACGTTCCCCCTCAGCCTGACGTTTTCTGGGAGCCAGCTCAAACTGCTTGAAGGACCGGGGGGCGGGGACCCCTCAATCCCTCAAAATTCACGTGGCGGGAGGAATGGGAGGGTGACTCAGTTTAAGGAGCCGATACCAGGTTTTGAGACTCACGCAGGATAACTCAGAGGAGGAGGAGGAAAGGGGAGAATAATCCGCAATTCCCCCAGGCTGAGGATTTGAGAGCTGAAATTTGAGGTAACTCCCCACCCCACCCACCCACAAAGCTAAATTTATCCTGAGTCCACGCAGCCCTCCCTTGGGCGAGGGGCAGAGTATCCCCTTCCCCTAATTAACACCCCCCAGGCTTCCCTCACCCAGAAAGCGCAGCAAGCTCAGCCTTCCCTCCACGCCTTCCAGGAGCAGCTACATGGGCGGCGCCATATTGTATCCTGCGGGGAGCGATCAGGTGACCCCGATCCGGCCAATGGGAGGTGCCATGTACAGGGCGGCTAGAGGGACAAATAGCTTGGCGGCTGTGACCAAAACGCGACCGGAAAATCAATCCCATTGAGAAGGGGGGCAGCGGAGCTAGGGACTGGGTTAAAGAGGAGCCCTGCCGGGTCGGGGGCGTGTCCCTCTTTTGAGGATCACTGTCAGGCTGCTCCCCCTTTAATGTGGCTGCATCATGACTGCAACCCAGGCAGCCTGACGATAAAAACCACCATGGCACAACACAGGGAACGGCGTGAGACATCCATCCAGTACCCCGCAAAATGCAGCCATGTCAAGAAAGCCACATGGCAACAGGGGTGCAAAACATGCCGCTTTGTGGACTGAGCTATGGTTCCCCACCCCCAGCCCCATCGGGATCCAGCAGACTCCCTGAGGACTGCACATATCCTGAGGGGTGGAGATCCGTAGCTGGCCCTATCCTCTCCCCTGGAGCAGAGGGGCTCAGTGGGTATAGATCTGTATTCCCATTCCCTAGTCCTCTGCACAGGCCTGGTGGGGGTGGGGGTGGGGGTGGGGGTGGGGGTGGGGAGGGGACAATGTCTGTAACCCATCCCAGCTTATCTCCCCGTGAGGCTCAAGAATCCCCCTGAGTGCTCTCAGCAGCCTCCCAGGAAGGGGTGAGGATGCTGAAAATTAAGCTGATTCCCCATCCCCATTCCTCCAGGGTCCCCAGGTGCATGCCAGGCCTGCAGACTCCACAGCTAGACAAGGCCTATTGGCCATCCTAGTCCTTCCCCACATATGGCTACTCAACTGTCTGTCTCTTCCTCCTGGCCGGGCTTGATTGGGGTGTGTGGGGCCAGAACCCCAGATATTAACATGACCCTCAAAATACAGAGAGGATTGAAATGCCATCTCAGCAACCCAGATCTGAACACCCTGAAAATGTGGGGTGCTCCCAGCAGAACCAGAGCTATAAAAGGGGCAGGGCTCCAGACCCCGCTGGAAAATCCAATCCCTCTCCAAAAAGACCCACCACCACACCCAACTCCTCCTGACAATCAGGGATGCACCTGGTAGGATCAGGGCCATAAGGGAAAATGGGTGAGGAATAATCCAGACACCATCTGGAAAATCCAGACCCGCACCCCCTCCAATTTGGAGGGAACGGTCTCCTTATCTTCCTTCCTCCCCTTAAGATTTCAAAGGAGTAATTTCTGGAGCCAAATATGGGGGAAATTTTCCCTAATTCAACCACCCCAATTTTTTTTTCTATTTTGGGAAACCTCCTAATCTGCCTCCAGAAATTATGGTTTTAAGGGTTAACTCTCCACCCCCTACAGATTTGTGTTTTTTGGGGTCAGTTCTGGATCCAAAATTGGAGGAAACTTCTGCCAATCCAAACCCAAAATTTTATTTTTGGGGGGGGGGTGTCAATTCTCCTTCTAATCCACTCCTCCCATAACAATCCCCCGAACTTTTTTTTTGTAAGATGCATTTTGCTTCTGGATCCAAACTTCCTAAGCATGGTACCTGCCTCTTCTATATATGTTGAGTCTGACCCTCCTGTTTCATAGGATTTATCTGCACCAAACTTTATATATTTCTCTGTTTAAATTTGTATATAATTATAATATATTGACTTTTTACACATATATGTTTATGATAGATCATTACTTTATATTTATATTATATATATAAAGTTAATGCCAGGATATTAAATTTTGCATGCACATATAAATATGGAGGGAATAAGTTTAGTGCAGAGAAATTATATATGTACAATAGAATCATGATTATATTATTCTTATCTATATATACACATGATTTTTCTGCTCTTAACTTTATCTGTATATTGCTGTATTAAAATTATATAATCATAATAATCATATTATGACTTTATATATATGTTTAGCACTAGGACACTGAATTTAGTATAATGTAAAAAAGTTTACTGCAGAGAAGTTACATAGAATAATATAATTCTGTGATTCTATTATTCTGTGCGTATATATAATAGATCCACATGATTCTGTTATTCTAATCTATCTGTCTAACCCCAGGCACCCCCATCTCTCTGCCCCTCTCCGGCCCCTCCCCAGGGATAAGCCCCACAGCGAACCCAGCCCAGGAGATGGGGGGGGGGGGGGGGGGCATGCTCCCTGGGCCCAGCAGGGAGCAGCCAGCTCAGGGCTCAGCTAGCCGCGCCTGGGCGTGTGTGCGCCTGATGCAAGGGGAGGCCCGGCTGGCGGCGGCCGCTGCCGCATCGGAGCGCTCGGCCCTCGGCTGAGCCGGCCTGGGCTGGCAATGAATGGCTGCTGCTGCTGCGAGGCGAGGGCGAGCTGAGCCCTGCGCGGAGACCGCCCCTGTGCACAGGTGGGAGCCGGCCTGCGCCCCGGGGCGGGGCCCCCCGCGCCCCCTGAGCCTGGGGGGGACCTGCTCTGCCCCCCCAGCCTGACCCCCACTGCACCCCCTGGTCCTGGGGGACCTGCTCTGCCCCCCTCTGCTGCACCCCCACTGCACCCCCTGGTCCTGGGGGGACCTGCTCTGGCCCCCCAGCCTGACCCCCACTGCACCCCCTGGTCCTGGGGGGACCTGCTCTGCCCCCCACAGCTGCCCCCCCCCTGCACCCCCGGATCGTGGGGGGACCTGCTCTGCCCCCCCAGCCTGACCCCCCCTGCACCCCCTGGTCCTGGGGGACCTGCTCTGCCCCCCTCTGCTGCACCCCCACTGCACCCCCTGGTCCTGGGGGGACCTGCTCTGCCCCCCCAGCCTGACCCCCACTGCACCCCCTGAGCCTGGGGGGGACCTGCTCTGCCCCCCCGCCTCACCCCCCACTGCACCCCCTGATCCTGGGGGACCTGCTCTGCTCCCTTCTGCTGCACCCCCACTGCACCCCCTGATCCTGGGGGGACCTGCTCTGCCCCCCCAGCCTGACCCCCACTGCACCCCCTGGTCCTGGGGGACCTGCTCTGCCCCCCCAGCCTGACCCCCACTGCACCCCCTGAGCCTGGGGGGGACCTGCTCTGCCCCCCTCTGCTGCACCCCCACTGCACCCCCTGGTCCTGGGGGGACCTGCTCTGCCCCCCCAGCCTGACCCCCACTGCACCCCCTGATCCTGGGGGACCTGCTCTGCTCCCTTCTGCTGCACCCCCACTGCACCCCCTGATCCTGGGGGGACCTGCTCTGCCCCCCCAGCCTGACCCCCACTGCACCCCCTGGTCCTGGGGGGACCTGCTCTGCCCCCCCCCAGCCTGACCCCCACTGCACCCCCTGGTCCTGGGGGGACCTGCTCTGCCCCCCCCAGCCTGACCCCCACTGCACCCCCTGGTCCTGGGGGGAACCTGCTCTGCCCCCCCAGCCTGACCCCCCCTGCACCTCCTGGTCCTGGGGGGACCTGCTCGGTCCCCCTCTGCTGCACCCCCACTGCACCCCCTGGTCCTGGGGGGACCTGCTCTGCCCCCCCAGCCTGACCCCCACTGCACCCACCGGTCCTGAGGGGACCTGCCCTGCTCCCCTCTGCTGCACCCCCACTGCACCCCCTGGTCCTGGGGGGACCTGCTCTGCCTCCCTCTGCTGCACCCCCGCTGCACCCGCCGGTCCTGGGGGGACCTGCTCTGCCCCCCCAGCCTGACCCCCACTGCACCCCCTGGTCCTGGGGGAACCTGCTCTGACCCCCTCTGCTGCACCCCCACTGCACCCCCTGGTCCTGGGGGGACCTGCTCTGACCCCCTCTGCTGCACCCCCACTGCACCCCCTGGTCCTGGGGGGACCTGCTCTGACCCCCTCTGCTGCACCCCCACTGCACCCCCTGGTCCTGGGGGGACCTGCTCTGCCCCCCTCTGCTGCACCCCCTGGTCCTGGGGGGACCTGCTCTGCCACCCTCTTCTGAACCCCCACTGCACCCCCCGGTCCTGGGGGAACCTGCTCTGCCCCCCCGCCTGACCCCCACTGCACCCCCTGGTCCTGGGGGGACCTGCTCTGGCCCCCTCTGCTGCACCCCCACTGCACCCCCTGGTCCTGGGGGGACCTGCTCTGGCCCCCTCTGCTGCACCCCCGCTGCACCCCCTGATCCTGGGGGACCTGCTCGGCCCCCCCCCGCTGCACCACCACTGCACCCCCTGGTCCTGGGGGAACCTGCTCTGCGCCCACGCGTGACCCCCACTGCACCCCCTGGTCCTGGGGGGACCTGCTCTGGCCCCCTCTGCTGCACCCCCACTGCACCCCCTGGTCCTGGGGGGACCTGCTCTGCCCCCCTCTGCTGCACCCCCGCTGCACCCCCTGGTCCTGGGGGGACCTGCTCTGCCCCCCAGCATGACCCCCACTGCACCCCCTGGTCCTAGAGGGACCTGCTCTGCCCCCCAGCCTGACTCCCCACTGCACCCCCTGATCCTGGGGGATCTGCTGTGCCTCCCAGTCTGACCCCTACTGCACTCCTGATCCGGGGGGACCTGCTCTGCCCCCCTCTGCTATCCCCCACTGCACCCCCTGATCCTGGGGGACCTGTTCTGCCCCCCAATCTGATCCCCCCTCTGCACCCCCTGATCCTGGGGGTCCTGCTCAGCCCCACCTCTGCTGCACCCCCACTGCACCCCCTGGTCCTGGGGTAACCTGCTCTGCCCCCTCTGCTGCAGTCCCCCATCTGACTCTCTCACTGTAACCCCCTGGTCCTGGGGTAACCTTCTCTGCCCACCTCTGCCGCAGTCCCTCATCTAACACTGCTGATGCCGCCTCCCTCTGCTGCAGTCCCCCCATCTGACCCTGACTGCAACCCCCATGGGTGGAGAAGGAGGAAATTTCTTCTCTTCCCCTGTAGGCCTCCCCCCCACATGCCCTGCCCTGGAGCGCGGACCCCTCCCGGTAAAAGCAGCCTGCACCCCTTCCCCTGGGTGGTGGTGGTGGGGGGGGAGGCCAGCTAGGCCCTTCTCCAGGTCCCGCCTCTCCCCAAGAGGCCTCCAGCCCCTGTCCATCCCACAGCACCTTCAGGAAACTTTCTGCCCCATGGGGAGTTCTCTAGCTCCCCCACACTTTCCTCCTAGACCCTCCAAATCTCCCCACCCCCCGTGGGAGGAGAATCACCATCCCCCACAATAAACCCTGGTGAGGCCTCTCCTTATGCACCCCTTCTGGGGAGGGGGTGAATCCCCCAATGGATCAGGCTCCTGGGTGGAGAAACTCTACATTGCGGCCCTTATGGGGGGCTGCCCCCCAGGATGGGGGTCCTGTCCTGGCTGTAGTTGGGGTCTTCCCGCCCTGGCAGCCCCCTGGGCCTAGATGGGCTTTTGTTCTGTTATCTTGCTGCTTGCAACCACCAGCCTAAAGTAAACTTCAGCTCCTTGGGAATTTGGGGTAGCAAGGCAGGGAGGTTGGAGGAGGGGGGTGGGGGGAACCAGACTGCCCTTCCCTTGCCATGTGTTGGGAGCTAGTGGTGTTTGGCAAAGGGGGGGAGGGATAAAGGGGTGATCCCTCCCCCCCCCCCATAAAAATAAATAAAAACTCAACCAAACAAAAAAACCAGGAAGTTTTCCCTGGAAAAACTCTGGCTTGTGCAACTGGAACAACCCCAGAGTGGGTTGACTTGAAGGTGTAGCAAGGATTTCTTCACTTCGCCAGAAAAACTTTACAATTCGTTTGTGTTGCAGATTGTTCACATTTCAGTTTATTTACGGTGTTGGAGGCGGGTGGGTGCAGGTTTTGCTGTCTGCTTTGGGTTGCAGTTAATTTAATTTTGCTGTGTGTTTGGGTCGCAGGTTTCTGTAGAGTGTGTGTGTGATAACACACATGTTGTGTTGCATTTTCTTTGGGTTGCAAGTTTCAGGTTGTGTGTGTGGATATATAGATAGATAAATAAGTGCATTGTTTTGGCTGGGTTGTATTTCACTTTTATTCCATTTGTTTCGGTTGCAATGTTCAGGTTGGGATTATAGATGCATTTCTATTGTTTTGTTTGGGTTGCTGGTTCTATTTGGGGATTGTATATTTTTTTCAAGCCATGTTTGATTGAGTTGCAGTTTTGGGGTTGCTGTTCTTTATGGATTTGGGGGGAAGGGTTGTGGGTCTTGTGCATAAATCCTGGTTTTTAAGCTTGAACCTCACCCCTGGACCTTTTCTGGCGTCTGTGTACAGTAGCTCTGTCCACAGTCCTGGCAGGATCAGCCTCCACTTAGCTACAACTGTGTTGAAACAGAGGGGTAGCGAGCCGGATTCTATATATGGGCTACCCCTGAGGTACGCAGACCCCAGCCCCTTGTAGGTTAGGCCACTTGCCTAGGACTTGGGAGAGCCGGGTTCAATTCCTTCCTCTGCTGCACATTCCCTGAGAGACCCCAAATCCCATACTCTCTCCGTGCCTCAGTTTCCCCATGTGTAAAGTGGGAACAATATCCCTGCCCTGCGGGCTGTGAGGTGTTCAGATACTATGGTAATGGGAGGCCATACAAGTATCTAACATAGGTAATACTGGGTGCTACACAGATACAGGGTGCGAGAGAGTCCCTGCCCCAAGTAGCTTGCAATTTAAATAGACATTGCGTGGGAGGGGAAACTGAGGCACGGAGCAGGGAAGTGGATTGTCCAGAGTCGGTGGCAGAGCTGGGAAAGGAACTCCGGTCTCCTGATCCCTGTGTCTCAGTGTTGCTTCCTTGTCAAGACCTAGTATGGTAGTTGGGTCTGAGGGCTGCCTCTGCGACTGTCTTTGTGGCGTAGATTGGACACGTCACAAACGCTAAGCAACTCGGGGCTCTGTCACGGCACTGGGGAGGCAGGATGGTCTAGTAGTTAGAGCACACTGCTGGGAACCGGGACTCTTGGGTTCTCTCCCCAGTGCTGGGATGGGGTGGAGTCTAGTGGCCGGAGCAGGGTGGCTGGGAGTCGGGACACATGGGTTCAGGAGCGGGGTGTAGCGGCTACAGCAGTAGGAAGGGACTGGGAGCCATGATTCCTGGGTTCTGCCCCTGGCTCCGGATGGGAAGGTGATTGGGATCCTAGGACAGAGGTCAGTGAGTTACGGTGCCGCCTTGGGGAGCGCTGAGTTTAAGCCTGAACAGAACTGTAGGGGTTGTGATCCCCGCGGGAGCCGGGCATGCGGCTTCCTGGGGCCCCGGGCAGCGAAGGAGGCTGATCCGTGAGAGTGGCAGGAGTAGGTGCTGGATCGGGTGGGGAGGGTTCCAGCTGACGGGCAACTTATTCCTCTGATGCTTCTGATGGAGCCGGGGTTGGATACTGGATATTAAATATGCAGGAGTGGGTGGCTGCGTGGGTAGGTCTGAAAACAGCCTAGGGAAGCGAGAGGCAGGGCCTTCTTCTTGTGGCCTGTGTAAAACATGCTTCACAATGTGCCCCAGTCTGGTATCTTGGGGCCCCCAGAAAAACCTCGAGGGCTATTATGGGGCGCAGATCAGGCAAAGCCCTTCTTGTTTCTCCTACTGGATGATAGTAACTTGTATTGCAAAAGCAGCTAAAGGCCTCAGCCGAGATCAGTGGGCCCACACTGCGCCCCACTGTCCCATTCTACAGGGACGGTCTTGATATTTGGGGCTTTGTCTTATATAGGCGCCTATTACCCCCCCCCCCCGTCCCGATTTTTCACACTTGCTGTCTGGTCCCCCTAGCCGGAGCACTGCACAGGCACAGGTGGGAGGGGACGTGGGATCACAGAAAGCGGGAAGGACTTGCCTGAGGTCACCCAGCAGGTCAGTGGCAGAGTTGGGAATAGAACCCAGGAGTCCTGACTCCCACCAAAATTCCTGAATCTCAAGCCGGGGGCAACTGTTCTCCTTAGCCAGGGGTGAGGTTGGCGATACCCTCATGTTATACGCCGTAGTATGAGGGTACCTGTAAATCGGTGTCAGGATGGAGGACTGAGAATCAGGACTCTTGGGTTCTCTTCCCAGATGGATGGAGGGTGGGGTCTAGTCTCTGGAGTCTAGTGGTTAGGATAGGAAGGTAGAAGCCAGAACTTCCTGGGTTCTTCTTCCTGTCTTTGGCACAGATTGTGGTCTGGAAGTGAGAGCTGGAGATGCTGGAAACCAGCACTTCTAGATTCCAAGCTCTGCCACTGATTGCCTGGGTGACCTCTGGCAAGTCGCCTCGCCTTTCTGTGCCTCAATTTCCCCATCAATAAAATGGGGATAATGATACTGACTCAGCCTTGGGTGAAGGAGCATGGGGTGCACGTGGAGGCTGGTTAATGATCATGTGCAGAGTCCTGTCAAACCCGTGGAAGAAATAAGCATCAAGTGTTTATTATTGAGAGTCAAATCATTAAATTGTCTTCATAGATTATAAAACCGGAAGGGACCACTGTGATCAGCTGGCGGGATCTCCTGTATAATACCGGAGGCTCTGGGGTTTCCCTGAATTAATTCCGGTTTGAAGTAGAGCAGATTTCTTGGGAAAACATCCAAACTTGATTTTAAAATGGCCTGTGATGGAGAATCCACAGTAGCCCTTTATAAGTTGTGCCTCTTAAAATGTTGTGTCTTATTTGTCTAGCTTCAACTTCCAGCCACTAGCTCTTGTTAGACCTTTGTCTGCTAGACTGAAGAGCCGTCTATGATCAATGTTTTGTTCCCCAGGTAGGTACTTAAAGACTGTGATGGAGTCACCCCGTAACCATCGCTCTGTTAAATCACAGAGGGAGAGCGTCTGGAGTCTGGCGCTGTTTACAATAAACAGGCCCAGAATTCAGGTTTTGTAACAGTTTTACAGAACTTACTGTGGGCAGAAAAACTTTTGATTTAAATGGGTTTTAAAAATTAACCTTAAAAAAAAAAATGGGAATCACAAACCTCCTTGATTTCAGGAGACCAGGGAAGATGAAACTGACAAAGAACGTTCTCCCTGCCCTGCTGAGATAAATGTCAAAAGTGCAGGAGAGTGCGGAGGTTCTTTGGGGCAGGGACTGCCCCTCCTTATCCCTTGATCCTGCACCATTGACTCTGCTAATGCAGGATTCGACCCTTATGAGGGTAGCACCTAGAGGCCGCAGGTGAGATCAGGCGCCCATTGTACCAGGTGCTGCACAGATACATTAGAAGAGCACGTCTCTGTCCCAACAAACTTACAGTCTAAGTGAACAAGTGGTAGATGGGGAAACTGAGGCCAGAGGGTGTCTTACTCCAGGTCTGTGGCAGAGAACAGAACCCAGATGTCCCGAGACCCGGCTGGACCCTGCTGCACGTCCCTGTAAACTGATTTCCTTTTCTGCAGGATCTGAGGTTCTGTTACATGCTCTAACCTGACGGTGTCTCGTTCTGATATGTGCCAGCTGCCGGGAAAGCCGGCTCATCTGCAGCCCTCCTCTCTCTCACTTGCAAATAGGTCACGGCAGTCGGTTTCTCTGGTGGATCGCGGGCAAAAAGAGTGATCCTTCCGGGCTGCCGTAACTTTAAAAACGCAACGTCACCCAGGTTCCAAAACCCAAGGCACAGAGGCAGCCTTGTGGGGGAGCCCACTGCCCTGGGGCAAGACGTGGGTCTGTTCCCGCATCGCCCCATGCCTCAGTTTCCCCAGGAATCTGGGGCTCTGCCCACCAGGGGGTTCCCCTCGCTTGGAGTGGGGTTGGCAGAGGGGAACCCCCACGAAAGAGGCTGTGGCATCCCTCTCCCTCTCAGGAACAGCAGAGATGGTAGCATGCCAAAGTCTCTGTGCTTAGTGTATTGAGGCTAAAAGATCTTTGGGTCAGAGACGCGGGTCAGGGCCTCCAATGCAAATCAATAGCGAGTGCAGGGGAGTTTTCTCAAGGGAGCCACTGTCTCCACTCCCCCAGCCTGTCTGTCAGTGTCCCTGAGTTTGATATGAAAGGCTCCCTCTGATCTGACGGTTACCCTACCCCTTCCTCCTGCGATTTGGGAACCGCGGCGGGTATCAGGTGTCTGAACCAGGTGGTGAGCAGGCAGGAGTGGGTGGAGAGAGAGGTTGGGGCCGTGGGGGACTAGTTGGGCTGGAGGTATTACTCTTCCCTGGAGTGGGGGAGGCTGAAAGCCGCCCCGATCAGGCAGGCGGCCCCTTAGGTGGAACGAGTTGTCGGGTCTCAGCCTTGTTCCTTCCTTGGCTGCTGCAGTCGGCAGGATTGAAGGAGCTGCAAGTGAATTCCCTTCCCCCCAGAGGCGGGTCCCTGAGACAGGGGCGAGTGGGGGTTGCTAGTCCTGCTCTGGGGCTACAGAGAGTCTCTGATCCAGCACCAAAGTGCCTGTGGGATGGGTGGGAGCTGGGCCGAGCCAGACTCAGCAGAGGTCTCCAAAGCTGGTGTGGCTCAGAGCTGGCGTTGTGTATGTGGGATCAGGGCGGAGGAGCAGCCAGCTCTGATCGGCAGGGGCTGGCCGTCGGGTAAGATGGTGGTTGGGGGAACGGGGCTGAGAAGACCTCGGTCTTATTTTTTTGCTGGGTTGCTTCGTAAAGATTGGGCTGTGGGATAACTTGCCCTGGGCTAGGATTTCACCGTGTCTCTGTAGGATGCTTGTGCTGAGCGAAATGGGGGCCTGGTTGTGTTGTGCACCCCTCCAACCGTGATTTGGGGGCTCTCTCATACTGGGCCCTGCACAGATCCCCCCGCCCCCGACCGAGATTGGGGGCCCTCTCATGCTGGGGCCTGCACAGACACCCACCCGCTGCAGTGATCTGGGCCCTGCACAGACCCTCCTCCGGCTGAGATTGGGGGTCCCTTCATGCCGGGTCTTGCAGAGACCCCCCAGCGGAGATTGGGGGGCCCTATCATGCCAGGAGCTGCACACGCACAGGGTGAGGGGCTGGCCTTGCTCCAATGAGCTTTCCGTCTACCCAGACAGATTCAGATTGGAAATAAGGCGGCAGTTTTTACCGCTCAGGGTGATTCGCCATTGGAACAAACCTCCAGGAGGTGGAATCTGCATCCTGGTGCCTCTCGGCAATAGCCAAAGACAAGCTGCTGGGCTCAGCACACGGGTAATTGAGTGAAACTGAAGGACTTGGGTGTACGGTACTTCAGACTAGAGGATCTAATGGTCCCTCCTGGTCTTAAACCCGCTGCCCTATAAATAAGGGGACAAAGGCAGGATCCATCCCCCTGGTTTATCGCTGCAGCGACGGAGGCTCAGAAACGTGAAGCCACTTGTCTGCATGAAAAAGTTGCGCCGGTTTTGAAGCGAAGGTGTGAACGTAAACCCGTCGGGGTGAAAGCGGTGTGAAGGGGCACGCCGGTTTCGGTGTAAAAGCAGCTTCTCGGGAGTTGGTTCAGGTCGATTAGAGACGGATTTAAACTCGGCCGAAATCAGATCATCCATGCAGGGGTTACCCGGGTCTTTAAACAAAACCAAACGTGAGTTAAACCAGTTTGACTTTTCCAAGCAGACAAGGCTGCGCGGTGCCAGGAACGAAGCCCAGGCCCCCGAGTTCCGGTCCGTTATCTTCACCACAAGACCTTCCTTTCGCTTCTCTTTTTTTAGAAGGAATCTTAGAAGTAGCCTGCAGAATAAGGCGGAGGAAAAACTTGCCCTTGTTTTTGTTAGGATGGTGCCTGTGCCCGGAAAGGTTTGCATTAGGAATTCCGGCCCTGGGAGGCGCAGAGAACGAATCCGTTTATGCCGAGGCACGAGCTGCTTGAGAATGGGACCGTCATCTTGTTTTGCTTTTGTACAGCGCCTTGCACAGTGCGGCCTAGTGGTCTCGAGACATCCGAGTTCTATTCCGAGCTCTGCCACTGGCCGGCTGGGGGCCCTTGGGCGAGTCGCTTACCCCGCTCCGTGCCTCGGTTTCTCCATCAGTAAAATAAGGGTGACGATGACCTCCTCTGAGATCTGTTCGTGAGGCGTGCTGGAGGAGAGCTCGGGATTGGACTTTTGCCTTTATTACAAAGTGCTGCCGCAGTGGAATTCCATCCATGGCAGCTACTTACGGGCGCTCACCCTGACCAGACGGCTGTGAGGAAAAGGCTCTCTGTTCAAAGGTTCAGCCCCTGGCTTCTCCCTGGCACTGAGGCGGCTCAGTTAGAAAGAAGAGACTTGAGCATCCTAATATTTCAAAATCAGAGAAGAATCAGAGGGAGAATGAGCTTGAAAAGAGGTGAATAGGAAGCTAAGGAATAAGGCTGGGACGGCAGGGGGTGGAGGATTCTGTTCTGTTAGAATGGGGGAGGAGGAGTGGGAAGCCAGGACTCCTGGGTTCCGTGCCCGGCTCTAAGAGGGGAGTAGTGTCTAGTGGTTGGAGCAGTGGGGGCTGGAAGCCAGGACTCCTGGGTTCCGTGCCCAGCTCTAAGAGGGGAGTAGTGTCTAGTGGTTGGAGCAGTGGGGGGCTGGAAGCCAGGACTCCTGGGTTCTGTGCCCAGCTCTAAGAGGGGAGTAGTGTCTAGTGGTTGGAGCAGTGGGGACTGGAAGCCAGGACTCCTGGGTTCTCTCTACAGCGCCACCACTGATTCCCTCTGCAGCTTTAGGCAAATCCAATCTGCCTGTACCTTGGCCTTCCACCTCCCCCCGCAGTGTAAAATTGGGAATGGGATGTCCCACACCCACTAGGAATACCCACAGTGGCTGGGCTTTCTTGAAATGGCTAAATCTAGGGCTGGAGAGAAGGCGGCTCATCGGGGCTTGGGTTGATGAGACGACTAAGCCACAGGGGGCCTTGGTTTTCTCCCCGCTCCGTGGTTGGGGAGATGCCGATGGGGTACTCGGATCAGCACGTGCCCGTCCCCGGCTCCCAGAGGTGGCGTCTGTGGAGACAAGCGCACCACGTGGTGGATAACTCAATACTCCGTTCACTTGGTTCCCTTTCTGCACTCGTGCTTTGCATCCCTGCGTGGCTAGTTGGTTCAGCCAGCGTTTACTCCCACTCGGTTTTTTATCCTGGTTTCAGTGTCTGCCACAGCTTGAAATGGTGCAGGATTCGCCGGTGCTGCTCACTGCATCTCGCCTCCCCCACGCCCGTGAAAGACGTACAACACACGGGGGCCGCTTAAGGAAAGGAGTGTGGGGCCTTTCCATTCTGGGGGGGTCGACTCTGATCCAGCCCCAGGTAGGGGACTGGCTGGCTCGGGGGCAGGAGGGAACGGGATTCAGCCCCTTTATGGGGCACCAGCTTTCATCCAGCCCCAGGTTAGGGGAGTGGTTGGTTCAGGGGGCCAGGAACTGGGACACGGCCTCTTTCCTCTCTGGGGGGCGCTGGCTCCGATCCAGCCCCAGGCTGGGGGCCCCTGTGAGTCAGAGGCAGGTGGAGTCTCTCCTGTTCTCTTGGGATTTTTTAAAAAATCAATTAGCTTAAAAAAAAAAAAGTCTAGCAAATTGTTCTGCTAATCACGAATAAATTAACCCTCCTCCCAGCTTCATTGCATAGCGATTTGATAGGCTTGGCAGGTCTCAGTGACGGGCTGGGAGCATGAAAGTGGCTCTGATTTCCTGCCTGGTTAGCAAGTGTTTGGAGAAAAGATGGCCGCGTGGCTAAGAGCTTGTGCGCGCTCAGAGGCGCGCTGTGTCTTTGTCACCATTATGAAATGGATCAAAGGAAATACTTGTCCCGACAACACATCATTAACCTGTGGAACTCACTGCTGTGGGACGGCGTGGAGGCCAAAAACTTGGCAAGCGTCCAAGAGGGATTGGACGCACACACCACACCCACGAGGTGTGGTGCTCTGACCCCTTGGAGTAGTGACTGAGCTACTTAAAGATTGGACTAGCCTTGGTGGACAGAGCCGAGTCTTCTAGCAGAGGTAGCCGAGGCTCATGCTTTAAAATCCAGGGGTTCCAGGTTTTCCAGTGGGTAGGACACCAGCCTGGGACTTGGGAGACTGGGTTTAGTTCCCTGCTGTGCCACAGACTCCCCGTGTGACCTTGGGCTTCTTTGTGGCTCAGTTTTCCCATCTGTACAATGGGGTGAATAGCACCGCCCTACCTCCCGTTACGGTGTGGGAGGGGTGAGGTATTGCAGTTGTCACCGATTGGAGGAAGGGCAAACAGTGAAGCTGACGGGTCACTGACGCAGAGCGATCTGGATCCTTTGGTAAACTGGGCGCAAGCAAACACTGTGTTTTATTACAGCAACTGTAGATGTATCCGGCTCGGAACGAAGAGCGTTGGCCGTGCCTCCAGCCTGGGGGGCTCTCCCCTGGGAAGCAGGGACTCTGAAAAAGATTTGGTTGTGGTGGATAATCAGCTGA
This sequence comes from Mauremys mutica, assembly GCF_020497125.1. Taxonomy (NCBI): domain Eukaryota; kingdom Metazoa; phylum Chordata; order Testudines; family Geoemydidae; genus Mauremys; species Mauremys mutica. The sequence goes on from NC_059091.1 coordinate 23,156,547, forward strand.
GCAGGAGCTCCCAGGGCGACGCTGAGGCCACAATGGCTAGTGGGATCTGGGGAGGTATAGACGGGAATGTGGAGTAGGAGCAGAGAGGTGATTTTCCCTCTGCATTCGGCACTGGGGCGACCACGGCTGGAATCCAGTGCCCGTGATCCGAGAAGGATGTTGATAAATTGAAGAGGGGACAGAGAAGAGCAACGAGAATGATCTAAAGGAAAGAAAACCTGCCCCATAATGGTGGGCTCCAGGAGCTCAATCCATTTCGCTTACTAGAGAGAAGGTTAAGGGGTGACTTGACACAGCCCGAGTATCTGCCTGGGGAGTAACGGGCTCTTGTGTAGCCGAGGAAGGTTCTAGCCCGATCCTTTGGCTGGAAGTTGAAGCTAGACAAACTCAGACCGAGAGTAACCATTGGAACAAGCTCCCGAGAGCGTCTCCGTCACTGCTGAGTTTTCAGTCGGGACTGGGTGTGTTTCTCACAGCTCTGCTCGTGGAATTCGTTTGGGGCCGTTCTCTGGCCTGGGTTCTACAGATCACAATGGTCCCTCCTGGCCGTGGGGTCTGTGACAGTATCCTGCGGACACGGGTTGGGTTTTATTAGCCTGCTGTTGTTTCTGAGCGAGTGGGCTGCTTCTTTAGCTCCGGAGGGACTCCGGCGGTGGGCTCCAGAGGCATCAGGTTCAACCCCTTCGGCTGGACCCTGCTGCGGGTTCGTTCCCCAGGGTTTAAATGCAATGCGGGCCCCACACAGCGGCATCTTAAAGTGGAACCTGCCTGACGGGAGGGGGCCACTCTGCCCCAGCCAGGCAAATGGCTAACGCACTTTCCTTTTTATTCCCCCCCCCCCCCCGCTCCCTTTTATCGTGTCCCCCAACCCTGCTCCTGTGTCTCCCCCCCTCCGGTTCTCTTCCCCCATCCCCGCCTCTCGCTCTCCCTCTTTGCCTTCCCCTTGTCTTCTCTTCTCCCGTCTCTCTCCACATCTGCATCCACCTACCCCACCTGTCCGCCTCCATCTGCCGTCATCCGTACCTGTCCGTCCGTCACCCTGCATCTCCCCTGGTGTATCTGATTGTGGTCCGTGTGCATCCCTACCCACCCGTCTGTCCGTCCGTCCGGCATGGGCCATGCCCACCTGTGGTCATGTGTGTCCTCCTCTCCCCTCCCCGTGGCTTTCCCCTCCTCCCTGTCTCCAGCAGACCCCCCGCCGCCTCCCCACCCCCACCCCAAGCCAGGAGGAGGCGACTATGGCGCAGACGCTGCAGATGGAGATCCCCAACTTCGGGAACAGCATCCTGGAGTGCCTGAACGAGCAGCGCCTGCAGGGGCTGTACTGCGACGTCTCGGTGGTGGTGAAGGGCCACGCCTTCAAGGCGCACCGGGCCGTCCTGGCGGCCAGCAGCTCCTACTTCCGGGACCTTTTCAACAACAGCAAGAGCGCGGTGGTGGAGCTGCCGGCGGCTGTGCAGCCCCAGTCCTTCCAGCAGATCCTCAGCTTCTGCTACACGGGCCGGCTGAGCATGAACGTGGGAGACCAGTTCCTGCTGATGTACACGGCCGGCTTCCTCCAGATCCAGGAGATCATGGAGAAAGGGACTGAGTTCTTCCTGAAGGTCAGCTCCCCCAGCTGCGACTCCCAGGGCCTGCACGCCGAGGAGACCCCTTCCTCCGAGCCCCAGAGCCCCGTGGCCCAGACCTCCACCTGGCCCTCCTGTAACACCCCCTTGCCCTTGGTGTCCCGCGTCAAGACAGAGCAGCAGGAGTCGGACTCCGTCCAGTGCACGTTCGTGGTCAAGCGGCTCTGGGACAACGGCCAGAAGGAGGGAGGAGGCGGCGGAGGTGGGGGAGGAGGCAACAACGGGAGCCGCAAAATGGCCAAGTTCTCCACGCAGGACCTAGGAGGCAACCGGCAGCAGCAGCAGCAGCAGGGGGTGCAAGCAGGAGGAGGCGGCGGGTCCGGCGTGGTGAGCGGGCCCAGCACATCCGACCAGACCAGCCCCGGCACGTCCAGCGCCTACACGAGCGACAGCCCAAGCTCCTATCACAACGAGGAGGACGAAGAGGAGGACGCGGCCGAGGAAGGCTCCGATGAGCAGTACCGGCAGATCTGCAACATGTACACGATGTACAGCATGATGAATGTAGGGCAGACAGGTGAGAGTGGCCGAGTGGGGAGGGGCCCTTTAATGCTCCGCCCCTTAGGGGAGGGGCTTGGGAAAGGGGAGGAGTGCTAATGCTCTGCCCCCTTGGGGGCATGGCACAGGGAGAGGGGAAGGGGCGGAGCTTATACTGCTTCTCTCTCCCTAGAGCAATGGCTGGGGGAAGGGGTGGGACTTTTCTTGCCCCACCCCTTTGGGGAGTGGCTGAGGGAAGGGGCGGGGCTTCTGCTCTGCCGCTGGGTGCGATACGTTTGCTGTCGGGCGAGGATAACGACTTGTTTGCACTGCGAGGTGAATCCAGCTACGCTAGCAGGAGAGTCTGGCCTGGAAGAGCTTAGAGAACTCAAGAGGGGAAGGGTGGCCCCGTGGTGAGGGCGCTACCCCGTGCCCTGAAGACCCAGGTTCAATTCCCAGCTCTGCCACAAGTTCCCAGTGTGATGGTGGGCATGTTGCTTGGTCTCTCTGTGCCTCAGTTTCCCATCTGTACACTGGAGATCCCTGCCCTGCCTCCCAGGAATGCGGTGAGGAGAAACTGGGACACTAAACTGGGAGGTGTGGTAGATACGCTGGAGGGCAGGGGCAGGATACAGAGGGATCTAGACAAATTAGAGGATTGGGCCAAAAGAAACCTGATGAGGTTCAACAAGGACAGGTGCAGAGTCCTGCACGTAGGATGGAAGAATCCCATGTACTGCTAGAGACCGAGTGGCTAAACAGCAGTTCTGCAGAAAAGGACCTAGGGGTTACAGTGGACGAGAAGCTGGATAGGAGTCAGCAGTGGGCCCTTGTTGCCAAGAAGGCTAACGGCATTTTGGGCTATATAAGTAGGGGCATTGCCAGCAGATCGAGGGACGTGATCATTCGACATTGGTGAGGCCTCATCTGGAGTATTGTGTCCAGTTTTGGGCCCCACACTACAAGAAGGATGTGGATAAATTGGAGAGAGTCCAGCGGAGGGCAACAAAAATGATTAGGGGGCTGGAGCACATGACTTATGAGGAGAGGCTGAGGGAACTGGGATTGTTTAGTCTGCAGAAGAGAAGAATGAGGGGGGATTTGATTGCTGCTTTCAGCTACCTGAAAGGGGGTTCCAAAGAGGCTGGATCTAGACTGTTCTCAGTGGTACCTGATGACAGAACAAGGAGCAATGGGCTCAAGTTGCAGTGGGGGAGGTCTAGGCTGGATATTAGGAAACACTATCTCACGAGGAGGGTGGGGAAGCACTGGGATGGGTTCCCTAGGGAGGTGGTGGAATCTCCTTCCTTGGAGGTTTTTAAGGTCAGGCTTGACAAAGCCCTGGCTGGGATGATTTAGTTGGTCCTGCTTTGAGCAGGGGGTGGGACTAGATCCCTCCTGAGGCCCCTTCCAAGCCTGAGATTCTGTGATTCTATGAAATTCATTAAAGATTGTGAGGCGCCCAGATACCCCAGCGGTGGGGGTAAGACAGGGATGTGAGGGGCAACATCTGGGCGTAGAAACCTTAAATCAACGACCTGGGCGAGGCCTGGAGATGCTGGTTTTTCCGGGATTTCTCCAGCCGTTCCAGGCTTCTCCTTGGATAAAGGCTCAGCCTGAGTTTCGCTGGGTCTCAGCCCAGTTCCCAGTGGGCCGGGCACACACCCAGGTTGCTATCAAAGCAGGGCTCAGCGGTGGGGCTGAGGGTCTTTCTCGGGGCTCACCCCACTCGGCGGCTAGAGAAGCCCGTCTGCCAGGGGCGTTTACCCAGGGGATAAATTCACATGGACCCGTGGCGGGGGAGGGGAGCTGGGCCGGTGGTCCCCCTTGTAACAGGGGAGAGACAACCCCCTCACGCTCCAGAGCCCGTCTGTGCGAGGGTTAAAAATTACCATCGTCCCCCAGAAAGGGAAACCGACATGAAGAATCTCGGGTCCTAGTCGCTGTAGTGAGTCGGTGGCAAACCTGGGAGTAGAACCCAGGAGTCCGGACTCCCAGTCCCCCCCTGCTCTAACCACTAGACTCCACTGCCCTCCCAGAGCCAGGTAAAGAACCCCGGAGTCCTGGCTCCCAGGCTGCCCCCACCCCACCAGCCTGAACGTTTAGGCCCAGGAGCCATGTTCTGTGTGTTCACCCTCTACTCCCCCCGGCCCGCAGCAGCCGCAGCCGCAGAGAAGGTGGAAGCCCTCCCCGACCAGGTGGCCTCTGAGTCTCGCAACCGGATCCGGGTGCGGCAGGACCTGGCGTCGCTGCCGGCTGAGCTCATCAACCAGATCGGGAACCGGTGTCACCCCAAGCTGTACGACGAGGGCGACCCTGCGGAGAAGCTGGAGCTCGTCACAGGTGTGTGGGGGCAGAACTGGGGGGGGAGGAGGCAGAGACCAGTCTGGGTTTGGGGGCGGGGGGGGGGGCTAATTGAGTTGCAGCAGGTGAATGTGCTTGATCCAAACTCAGTGGGGTTCTTCCCTTCCCGGGAGCTGAGCATTGGCGAATGGGAGCCAGTGACAGGAGAGGCAGTGAGGCCCAATGGGCTGGCACTTGCGAGACCTGGGTTCTGTTCCCAGCTCTGCCACTGCCTTACTGGGTGGCCCCGGGCAAGTTCCCCCCACCCTGAACCTCAGTTTCCCATCCCACCCTGGGTCTGTGCAGGGTCTGGACTGCCGGGGACTCGGTCGGGGCGGGAGCTGTCTGTGCAGCGTCCCGCATGACAGAGGGCTCCAGTCTCAGCCTGCCGTGCCCTGAAGGATGGGTACGGCCCTAAGAAATTCACCACCGTGAAAAACGCATCACGGACTGTGAAATCCGGTCTCCCCCGTGAAATCCGTATAGTGCAGGGTGGAAGCACACAGAAGACTAGATTTCATGGGGGGAGGCCAGCATTTCTCAAACTGGGGGTCCCAACCCAAGCTGCGGTTGTGGGGGGTCACAAGGCTATTGTAGGGGGGAGCGATAGTGCCACCTTTCCTTCTGTGCTGCCTTCCGAGCAGGGTGGCTGGAGAGGGGTGGATGCTAGCGCCCTGCCCAGCTCGGAAGGCAGCGCTGCAGCCAGAGGTGGCAATACCCTACCACAACACCCTTATTTCTGCGCTGCTTGGACGGTGCCGCTGCCTTCAGAGTTGGGCTCCCTGCCGGCAGCCGCGGAGCTTCCTGCAACCGGGGGGCAGGGGGTCCATGGGGGAGGCGATACAGCAGGGGACCCCGAAGTTGGTCATGGTGAGGGGTCCATGGGGTGCCGAGCACAGCAGCGGGCCCCAGTCGTCATCGTTAACCTCCCGTGCCCTAGCGCATGCAGCATTACAGCCCCGTCCCCCATCCCGCGTGGCCCCGAAGCCAGGACCTCTCATCGCCACGCAGAAGCTGCTGGCTGTCGCCACCAGGCCGGGGATCGAGGCTCCCATCCCGGGGCGAGTTCTGCTCTGGCTCCGTTCTGTGGGGTCCAAGGGCGGGCTGGGCAGCGGGGCAGGAATGGAGGCGGTTCCCTAGGAGCGCCCCCTTGTGGGGGGGGGGGGGTCAGAGGGACATAATGGAGTTTTTTTTCCTCACCCCGCCTAGGCACGAACGTGTACATCACCCGGGCGCAGCTGATGAACTGCCACGTCAGCGCGGGGACGCGGCACAAAGTGCTTCTGAGGCGGCTTCTGGCGTCCTTTTTCGATCGGTGAATTTTGGCTTTCTGTATTGTGGGGGTGGGGCTGCGGCTCTCTCTTCCTGTCCCCTTCCCTGGCCTGCCAGGCCGGACGCAGCCCTGGGAGGCCGGACTCCAGGGTTCTAGCCCCAGCTCCGAGAAGGGAGTGGGGTCTAGTGGTTAGAGCACAAGGGGGCCAGGAATCAGAACTGTGTCCCCTCATCCTATGGTAAGGGACTGGTGGGGGTAGAGCGGGGGGCGCTGGGAGTAAAGACTCCCAGGTTCTTTGCCCACATTTGAGTAGGGGATGGGGGTCTAGGGGTCAGGGCAGGGCAGCGGCGAGAGGATCTTTAGTTCTCATTCTCAATGCTTTCCCCTCGCTAGGAACACTCTGGCAAACAGCTGCGGCACTGGCATCCGCTCGTCCACCAACGACCCCAGCCGGAAGCCGCTGGACAGCAGGGTCCTGCATGCCGTGAAGTGTGAGTATATGGGGGCCGAGGGTGATTCTGCTGGGCCCGGGGGCTCCACGAGGCAGCATCCTTCAGGCCCCGTGCGGGATGAGCAGGGCTCCGAAAGCCTGTCTCCCCGCAGAGGGTACTGCTCCCCGTCCGGGTGGGCTGCCCGTGCCGCTATGGGACCTGACCCGGAGCCCGTTGCATCTTCCCCATTGAGCTTCATGCCCTTTGCATCAGGCTATTAAGGAGATCCTGGCCTGAGCATCCAGGTCCAGAGACCCACGCGGCACAGAAGGCGGCTGTGATGCCAAGACCTGTCTGAATTCCTCCAGGAGCTCTGCTGCTGGTTCTGAACATTGCTGGGATGTCTCTGTTCTGAGTAGGGTGACCAGATGTCCCGATTTCATAGGGACCCGTCCCGATATTCAGGCTCTTTTTTATATAGGCATCTATTCCCCCTCCCCTGATTTTTCACACTTGCTGTCTGGTCACCCTAGTTCTGAGTCATAAGCTCCCTGTCACATGACCCTTGTACTCTGCATCTGGGGAAGGGGTGGTCTAATCCTGGCCCCGCCCCCTGTTAAAGGGCCAGACTCTCCTTTGCAGAACAGCACAGAGGGCCCCAGATGCACAGAGGGAGAATTACACTAGTTATATAGGTGGGGGTGGGGGGTAGAGAATGGGGATCTAAAGGCAGAGACAGTAATTTCCCATCGCTGAGATCACGCCCCCTGCTGGCCAGAGGCTGCACAGGGCCAGTCAATAAATGAAGACCCAAGCTTAAAAAGCTGCTTGTTTTTGAAAATAATAATAATTCCCACCGTTTTTACCCAGATCTAATCTCGGCAGGTTTTATACTATTTTAATCACTCTGGAAAACAGGATTTTTGTTTTGTTGTTGGTTGGTTTCCGATAGTTGGTTCCTAACACTACAGCAGGGAAAAGAACCGATTTTTTTCGTTTGTCGACAATTTAGAAAAGTTGGGAAGGGGGGCGGGAGTTTGAACATTTTGGTGAATCAAAAAGTAAAAATAAACCAGGAATAGTTTGGGTGGAACAAACATTTTAGTTTCTGGTGGGAGTGAAAACGAAAACGTCTGAAATTGTTGGCGAATGAAAAGATGGGAAAAAAAGAGTTTTGGGTGAAACGAAACGTTTTGTTTAGTTGAAACCTGTGTGTGTTGGTTTGACCATTTCAAGACACTCTTTGAACTCGGAAGGAAACATTGAAGCGAAAAGTATCGGGGGGGGTAGCCGTGTTAGTCTGTATCCACAAAAACAACAAGGAGGCCGGTGGCCCCTTAAAGACTAACAGATTTATTTGGGCATAAGCTTTCGTGGGTGAAAAACCACTTTTTCAGATGCATTGAAATGAAAAGTTGCTTCAAACCAAAAAATCAGTTATATTTTTGTATAATTTTTTTTTAGGCTTTTTGCCCTAAATGAACAATTAGGCGAAACTGACGTGAATTTGCAAAACAACTTCGGTGTTGCTGAAGCTGCATTTTTCGTTGGGCTGGGGGGAAATGTTTTGCCCTGTTCTACTTAACACCCCCCTGACTTCCCCCATCCTCCAACAGGCTCCTGTCCTCTGTGGATCTGGCACTGGGAGGGGGTCTCATGACACACTTGCCGGAGAGGTGCTAGTGTGGTTGCCTGAATAATAAGCGTCTTTTTTTCTCCCCAGTCTACTGCCAGAACTTCGCCCCCAACTTCAAGGAGAGCGAGATGAATGCCATCGCCGCCGACATGTGCACGAACGCCCGGCGCGTGGTCCGTAAGAGCTGGATCCCCAAGCTAAAGCTGCTGATGGCCGAAGGGGACACCTACACCACGTTCATCAACGACACTGGGAAGATGGAGCCGGACATCATGGGAGTGGAGCACAACTTTGAGACCGGCAGTCACGACGGGGATGCAGGGACCTCGGCCGAGAGCCTCCAGTAAAAAAAACCGCTTCCTCCTTTTAGCCCTTTCCATTCACTGATTTATTTTATTTTAATTTCTTAAGTTGATTATTTTTAGCGTCCCACCTTGATTTGAGTTTAATGTGTTTTTTTTTTTTTTCTGGTTTGCCAGGGGGAAAAAAAAGTTGCACCGTCTCTTTAAAAAAACAAAATCATCCTCGGTTCCTAATGCAGTGTGGGTAATGAGAGAGGGGGTCGGTGGTGTGGGCAGTTTCGATCTCACGCTGTTCTTCCCGGGCGGGCGGATGTTTTTGTGGGTAGCCTTGTGAGTCAAATCGGGGAAATCCCCCCCTTCGGGTTGTGCAGGATCCGTGCTTTTAATGAGCTCTCTTTAAATAGGTCTGTAAATAATTGATTACGCTTTATACGCAGGTTCTGTTTATAGGTGGTTTGCAAAGGGGTAATAAATGATGTCTCAAGCATATCAAAGACAGGAGCGACGGATGTGTTGCAGCTGGGTCTAAGCTTCCCATTGGATTCGATAACCATCCCTGAGAACTGATTAACCATGCGGCATTAACCCTGTGCAAACCGCTTGCGAATGGAGCCTTCGTACAGAGTGTGACCGTATGATTTTACAGGAAAATAAAAATCCCAATTAAGACCCTGATTTCTAAAAAGCATCTGTTCAAGACAGCATATAAGCATGCACTTAACTTTAAGCACCTCTTTAAGTTCCTCTTGAATTCAGTCAAAATGGGCCTTTGACCTTATTCATCTTAAGTGCCAAAGTCCCACTGCTTTCTTTCATCCATCCGTGTGTTGCAGTGATGAGGCTGGAGATAAAAGATGGGTCTTAACGTGTGCGTCTCTGAATGGGGGCTTTTTTTCTTCTTTTTTTAAGCAAGTGACAGAGCAACGCTCCTGGTTGTGATGTCTTTTCAGATTGCGTCTACACTGGATTTTTTTCCTTCTTTCCCCTTCCAACCACATAGTGTAAAATCCGAGTGCAGCGACTCCTATGGGGATTTGAACTCTGGGCAGAGCCAACCTAATTCCCTGTTGCTTTGTCTCCCTCAAGTGGCCAGGCTGCATGTAAAGGTTTGAATCCTCTAATGGGCCACATCTTTTTGCCACAAGTCTGAGATTCAGTCCCCAGCCAAGGGGTGTCGGGTTACTAACTTGAAATTCGAGCTCAGCGGCAGCGCTGGGTGAAGAGTGTTGGCTGAGATTTCTTTTGGCTGAAAAAGGCAGATTCGCCGCCGAAACAGGGCAGTTTCACCAAATTGTTTTGGCCCAACCCTTCCCCCGAAACGTTTTGTTTTGACATTTTCAAATTATTTCAGTGTTTCAGCATAACATGTGACCTGCAATTTTATTTTAGAAATAGGATTAAAAAATGCTCCAAAACAAAACGTTCTGCTTCAGAGTGAACAGGTTTTGTTCAACCTGATACAACTTTTTCTTTTTTTTTTGTGTGTGTGGGAGGGGGAGGGTTGACGCTGATGTCACTATAGCTACACTGATGTAAAACCAAAATCCAGCAGAGATGGGAGCTTGAATGCCATATGCAAGGCTGGGTTTGGTTTTTAACTAGCAAGAGGCATTGTTGAGATAAAAGAAAAAGAGTGATCTATTTGAATCCTTTCCGGTTAATGGCAGGATCCCAAGATCTGATTTTAAAAATGTAGACCCCGATCCTGAAAACACAGACAGGCTTCATCTGTAAGCGCGTGTGTGTTCATTGACCTATTCACATGCTGCTTCTTAAGCACTGGGCCCTGTTTCCATTCCTGGAATTGATGCTGTATGTTTTCTTGAAATGACACTGGTTAATTTCACATTCCCTTTCTATTCAGTTTCACTTCTCTGCTGCCTTGCAGTCAGGGCCTCCTGGTTTCTGTTCCCAGCTCTGGGAATGGCGTGTGGACTGGTGGTTATCACAGGGGGCTGGGAGTCAGGATCCCTGGGTTCTGTTCCCAGCTCTGCTCCTGATTTACCCCTCTCTGTGCCTCAGTTTCCCCATCTGCAAAATGGGGTTAATGATTCTTACCTTGGAAAAGCTGCTAAGTATTATTACTATTGTTGTGGTTGTTGCATCTGTGAACATTTTTAAATAAAAAAAACCAACCACACCCCCAAATTGGAAATTAAAATGCCAACATGAAAACATCGTTATCCCTCTTAGTTTTTTTTTTTTTTTTTTTGCAACTTTCTGTTTTCTTTTTAAGTCGGGGTGCCCCTTGCAACAGATAAAACTTTCCCCATAAGTATGTTATGGGGACAGGGAAAGTTTTAAAAAAAAACATTTAAAATGTAATGTAAAAAAATCTACATTTCCGGGGTTGAGGGGCTGTGAATAGTAACTTTGTTGGGGTCTGACCCCCTCTCCAACCCTCCTTGTGTAGCCCGGTACCCCAGCGGGATCAGACTGGGGTGATCAGCGGCTGGAGGTTAAGGATGGAGGCGCAACGCCATGCGGACAGTCTCTCTAGTTGCTGTAGCAAGTTGGATCACGTTGTGTGTGTGACTGCGGATGGGGAGAGGGGATTGGTAGAAAGATAGAAAATCAAACCTGTTGTTGGCTTGTCCCTGGCGGGGGTCACAGGCACCATGCTCTCCCCAATGGAGGGGTCAAACCCTGGCCATTCCGTGGTGACGCTGCAGTGGTGTGAACCTGAGGACACTGAGCAGAGGCACGTGAAGGCAGATCACTTCTGGCCCTGGGTCAGATGGCTAGAGAGTACACAGCATTGGCCACCGAGGGGGCTTGTGGGAAGGGATTGGAGGACCATCATCTATTGATTGTTGTGACTGCAGTTAGCTTATCCCTCAGATTGCTAACTCAGCGTCTGCCCCATGTGGCTCGGAGTCCGGTGGCAGCTGCACCATGTGGCTCGGGTAGCAGCATCTGAATGCAAAGCATGTGATGGGGGAAACCAGCACCTGAACCCGGGTTAAATCTGCCGTGAAGACGAGCAAAGCGCTTCCCTTCTCTCCAACCTACCCTACACCCACACGTCTATTACTGGATCGAAGGGTGTGATTTTTCACACCGATGTAGTTAAACTAGATGCGACGTTTGTGTGTGTGTGGACATTCCTATAGGACTTTAAACTGGGCTCCTGCCTCTAAAGTTACAGGCGCAAGCTAAACCGGTTTGAAACCCATATAAGAGTGTCCACACACAACTAAACCGATTGACCTTAAACCGGTGCAACGTCTGTGTGTAGGGCTTCGTCTAGCTACAGAGTTTTGCCGGCGTAGCTGTGTTGTCTGGGTGTGTGACATAATCACAACCTCCTCCCGGCATACGATCAGTTTCTAAGTCCCTAGAGGACAATGGGGTGGCAAGGAATAGCCGGCATGTATTAGTCACGAACAAATCACGCCAAACCAAGCTAATTTCCTTCTTTCACGGGGTTACTGGCCTCGCGGGTGGGGGGAAGCAGTAGACATGATAGATCTTGATTTTAGGCGGGCTTTTGACACGTGACCTTCTCATCAGCAAACGAGGGAGGTGTGATCTAGGTGAAATCAGTATAAGATGGATGGCGGGAAGACTCAGAGGAGTTATAGCTGTAGAACTGGGAGGACGTCTCTTGCGGCATCCCGCAGGGGTCAGACCTGGGTCTGGTCCTTGTCAATATTTTCATTAATGACTTGGATAATGGAGTAGGACCCACGCTTCTGGGGGTGTGTGTGTGCTTGCGGTCACTTTGGAGGACAGGGCTCGAATTCAAAATGACTTGGACAAATTGGAGACCTGGTCTGAAACCAGCGAGATGAAATTCAGTAAAGACAAAGGCAAAGTATTTCACTGGAGAAGGAAAAATCAGCTGTGCAGCTCCAAAGTGGGGACTAGCTGGGCCAGGAGGTCGGACGGCTGAGAAGGATCCGGGGGGTTATAGATGACTGTGAGCCACCAAAGCGAGGCAGTTGCTAAAAAGAGCCGTCTCGTTCTGGGGTGTATTAACAGGAGGGTGGCGGGTCAGGTGTGGGAGGTCACTGTCGCTCCTCGGCACTGGCAAGGTCTCAGCTGGAGTCCTGTGTCCAGTTCTGGGTGCTGCAGTTTAGGTGGATAAACTGGAGAGAGGCCAGAGGAGAGCGCCGAAAAGGATCGAAGGTTTCGAACACCTGGCTGATGGGGAGAGGTTAAAAAACCTGAGCCTGATGAGCCTTGAGAAAAGGAGACGGAAGGGGGATCTGATCAATCTTCAGCTATGTTAAGGGCCGTTATAAAGGGCGCAGGGATCTCCCTGTCCACCGGAGATAGGACAAGAAGTAATGGGCTTAATCTGCAGCAAGGGAGATTTAGGTCAGATATTAGGAAAAGCTTTGCAACTAGAGGGGGAGTTAAGCTCTGGAGCAGGCGTGGAAGGGAGGTGGTGGAATCTCCATCCTGGCAGGGTTTTAAAGACAGGCTGGACGATTAGCTGTCGGGAATGGTCTGGGTTTACTTGGCCCTGTCTCGGCGGAGGGAGTGGGATAGGGCGACCTCTCGAGGTCCCTTCCAGCCCCACGTTTCTATGGTTCTGTGTCCTTTATTCCCTATTAAACTGCCTTGCCGAATATCCCTATGCGAAGTGTGAGTGGCTGTAAAACCCTTCTGCCAACTCCACAATGGTGTGATGATCACGCGCTGTTACAGCTGCGTTTTGTGTCAGACTTGTAATTACCCAGATCTTCCTGCGAGGTGATATTATTAATATAGTGGTTTTCATCAGTAGATCTCAAATCTGCTTCCAATCTTTATTAGTCATGGTTTCTTTTAACTGCAGATACATTCCCCTCTCTCTCACACACACAGCTGCAGCAGAAAGAAAGGGTGAGGGGTTTTTTTGTTTAGATTTTTTTTATTAAAAACTTTTCCTCCTCACCTGGAATGTCTGACCATTTGATCTCCTTTTTAGTGAAAAGAGAAAGGGGCGGGGGGGAAGAAATGAACCAGTCTTGTGTGTCTGGAAAACGGCTGCCTGCAAAAATTGTGCTTCCAAAAATTGTAAGAGCATAAATCCTCTTAATTAATAATTTTTAAGCCACCAGCTGTGGTGGCTTTGAGACGCCCTCCCACAGAAATGTTTCTAGTGTGTGTATTTTTAACACTTTGAGAACGTAATATCAAAATATAAGCCTTTAAAAATCTTCCAATCAATCAGAATATGTAAAATTCACCCCCGTTCAGCAGGCCGACTCCAGATCTATGCGTCACTTACACCCTTGAACTAGAATTTAACGTGACAAAAAAGACACGTGCCGGTGTGAATTCCGCCTAATGGGGCAGATCCCCGATATAGGTAAATCTGCGTGGCTCCACTAAAGTCAGTGGGGCCAGATCCTTAGCTGGTATGAATTGGCTGCAGCTTCGTTGGCGTCTGCCAGTTCACACGAGCCGAGGACCAGGCCGTTGGGCTGTTAAGAACAGCCTTCTGCCGGGTGTGCCAACTTGTCAGTGGAAAAGCAGACTCCGCCCCCTCGTGCATTATCCTAGGATAACTCGAGGCCTGCTCCGGTGAGGCGCTGAGCGGAGGGACCTGAGCCAGGGAAGCCCCATGGAGCCTGCTTAACTTTAAGCATGCCAGAAGTTCTGTTGAAGTCAGTGGGACGACTCGCATGCTTAAAGTTGAGTGTGTGCTTAAGTGCTTTGCTGGATCGGGCCCCAGGGTGTGGGATTGAGCCCAGAGCTTGGTTAAGATTTGTCTACAATTCAGAAACTTCACCGGCTCACTGGCAAAATTCCAAATGTTGGAGGAAAAGGTTTTGATTTTTTTTTTCTCTCTAAATGTTTTTCTGGGATTTTGATCAGCTGTAAAGAGCCCAGCGAAGTGCTTCACATTGGGACGGAATTTGAAACTTGGACGCAGCTCCAAATTTGGACCAAATGTCACTCGTCTGTCCCCTCCCCTCGTTTTCCTCCCAACCCTATTTTATCACAATTTGTTTGGAAATATTTCTCGGTCAGGGGCCCGTTGGTCTGGCTACCGGTGGCTTGCGTGGTTAACCTTGTCTCTAGATCAGCAGCATCGGTCAGGTTGGCTCTTGAAGAAATTAAAAGCAAAAGACCTTGGGATCGTGGTAACTTACTAGAAATCAAAGACGAGCGTGTGGTGTTTGTTAGTTATTTGAAATAACCTTTTTTTTAAATTCCTCCTTTGTTTTAACATGTGTTTTTTAAATGTGGTGGTATATGAAATATTTTTTGGGTGCATATTTTACTGATTTCACTATCCCCCTCCCTCCCGATTTAAAAATAATAATTATGAAGGGGGGGGGGAATAACTGGCTTCCCAATGACACTGTGACGACTTTATTTCACTTTCAGAAAGGACACTGTCAAGGCATTGTTAGGGCCCCGGGCCTGCACACTCCGCTCTGGGCACCGAATCCTGTGGGATTACGCCTGTAGTTATAGAGAGGTGCATTCTGTGAAGCTTGCCAGGAAGCGGCAGCCTCCAATGGTAATGTGCTTGTGGCTGGGACCCCCGCGCCGCTCTGCTGGCTGAAATCTGAACTGCTCACCTGTGGGACAAGAGCCCAACACTGCTAAGTAGGAGCCTGGTTCTTCTGTAGCACAGAGGGCTGCGGGGTGGGGTTCTCCTGTGCAGAGCAGGAGGATCTGAGTTCTAATCCTGCTGTGAAATTGCACACGAGAGTTAAATCTGGGGTGAGGATAGATTTGTTACAATGTATTTTAACAAAGTCTTCAGTTGTTTTACTTGTAACCACTGGGGATTCGGAGATTTTCCAATGTCCCATCCATAGAATCATAGTCCGGGGTCCTGCACTTGTGGCAGGACTAATTATCTCGACCATCCCTGACTGGTGTTTGTCCAACCTGCTCTTAAAAATCGCCCATGATGGAGATTCCACAACCTCCCTTGGTAATTTATTCCCGTGCTTAACCACCCTGACAGTCAGGAGTTTTTTTCCTAACATCCAACCTCTATAGCCCTGGCTGCAATTTAAGCCCGTTGCTTCTTGTCCCTAAGGATCAGAACTCAGATCTTCCTACGCTGCCCACGTTAGCCCAGCCGGCCCCGTCGCAGGAGAATCGTGCTGGTTCAGTCGCTTCGTGGTCACTTCTACAGTTTCACTTTGAGCTCCCCTCCGGGCAGGGGAGGGAGGTGATGAGATTCAAATATTGAAACCAGACTTGCAAAAATCCCGTTTCCCAGAGCGATTCAAATAGTCTAGAAAACACAGAGCCTACAGCCGGGTAACAAAGCCCTCTAGACAAGTGTGAGAACGATGCTTTTTTTTTTTTAAAAACCAAAACCTTTTTCGCTTGGCCTACGTTGTTTGACAGCCTTTGTCCAGCAGGGGGCAGGCTGCAGGTGATGGGAATTAGCCGGCTTCCCCCATAGCTGCCCAGTCTCTCTCCTCTACCAGAGGGTGCGGGTTGCCCCGGGGGGGCTAGGGCAGATGTGTGTCACCGCTGTGGGTGTCTGCAGAGCGTGGAGTCTGGTAGTGGCCACGCTGGGGGCTGTGGCAGCTCTGGGGGGGCTTCAGTTCAGTGCCCCGGGGTGTCGGCTGAGATGGCGGCCGGGCTTTGAGGGGCATCGAAGTGGGGTCTTGTGAATCTCCCCTCCCCCTTGGGGGGGGGGAGGAGGAGGGAATTTCCTGGCGGGTTGTTAGATAGATGCTCGCTCGTCGCCTGCCCCTCCCTGATGCTGATCTGAAGCACGTACCCTAGTCCTTACAAAGGGGCCCTGAGGGTGGGGATTGGGGGGAGCCCAGGGCTGCGGGTCGGGACTGAGGGGCACCGACAGGCTGGGTGGAGCTTTCCCAGCATCTGCCTGGCTCGGGCCCCGTTGTCATTGAATTGACTTGCAAGCCGTCTTGTCTCTCGGTGGGGGATGGGGCGTGGAGTGGGCCATCAGGCCGGGGGGTGCTTCCTCCCCCCGGCTTTCTCCGTTGTCCCACGTTTGGCCTGGAGCCCTGCATTCAGGCGGGGTAGGATTCCTGTGTGGTAATAGTCAGGCCACCGGGGGGCGAACTTCACCAGAGCCTCTGTGCGGGGGCTTGAGGTGCAGGCGCCTCAAAGTGGGTTGTGGGGGGGCCCTCCCTGTCTGGCAGATGGAGAAAGGGAGGCACTGAGGTGTCTTGTCCCAGGATCCGGAGGAATCAGTAGAAAAGCTGGGGCTAGAACCCAGGAGTCCTGGCTCCTATCCCCCACTCTAGCCCCCTCCCCTCCCAGAGCTGGGGCTAGAACCCAGGAGTCCTGGCTCCTGTCCCCACCTCCCCACTCCCCTCACAGAGCTGGGGCTAGAACCCAGGAGTCCTGGCTCCTATCCCCCACTCTAGCCCCCTCCCCTCCCAGAGTGGGGGATAGAACCCAGGAGTCCTGGCTCCCAGCCCCCCAGCTCTCACCCACTAGACCCCTCTCCCGTCCCAGAGCTGGGGATAGTACCCAGGAGTCCTGGCTCCTATCCCCCACTCTAGCCCCCTCCCCTCCCAGAGTGGGGGATAGAACCCAGGAGTCCTGGCTCCCAGCCCCCCAGCTCTCACCCACTAGACCCCTCTCCCGTCCCAGAGCTGGGGATAGTACCCAGGAGTCCTGGCTCCCAGCCCCTCCTGCTCTAACCCACTGCCCTCCCAGAGCTGGGGAGAGAACCCAGGAGTCCTGGCTTTCTCTTCCCTACACTTCCCGCAGCGCTAACCATTAGACCACACTCCCGCTCAGAACCCAGCTCTCCTGACTTTGCCAAGTGCCTTACCGGCTGCGCTGTGCTGCGCTGCCTGCCTGGCTGCTGTTGATTTGTAATGTTTCGTTCGTTTACGCTGACTGGGACAGATTCCTTGGCCCAGGATATAAATCCCCCCTCCCCCCCCCCCGAAGAAGAAGTGGGGCAGGATCCGACTTCCCTGACTTAGGGCCCCAAATAATGCAGCTACCAGTGGATGGGCCTGTTCTGCCGGCGCCTTTGGCAATAGGCCTGTGGGGTCGGGTAGAAATGTGAGGCTGTGTCACTTTCTTGGGGCACTTGTAGGATGGCCCCTGGGGCTGGATCTGCTCTACACAGGCAGGAGGGGAGCGGTCCCGTGACCGGAGCACGGCAGTACAGGGGGGATAGGGACTGGGGGCCGGTGAAAGCTGCGGATCAGCGTGTGTTATGTGCTCCTCGCAGCCCCCTCTCTGCGCCTGGTCCGCAGACGATCTGCCACAAGCTGGAGCAGCTCCTGCTTTTAGCTCCGGAGGTGTGGCCGTCGCACCAGGACTCCTGGGTTTTCTTCCCAGCTCTGGGACGGGGAGTCCCCCCTTCGGTCTCTGTGCCTCAGTTCCCCCCCCCACACACACACACTGAAATGGAGGGGATACTGGCCCAGCCTGGTGACCAACAGGGGATGAGGGCAGCGTGAGCTGACAGCGTGAGCTGACAGCGTTCGCGGTGAGGATGTAGCCGAGCACACGGTGTGGTGAGTGTCAGGGAAAAGCAGCCGGATCTGGTGACTAGCAGGGCAATCCCTTGGGGTGGGGGTTGCTTCTGGGATCTCCCCGATCCCTGTTCTTGCCCTAGATCTCAGCGGGGGTCCCTGCCGTCTGGGGTGATCTCAGCCCAGGGCTTCGGGCGCGGAGGGGTGGCTGGGGTGTCTGTGGTTTGGGGACCGTC
Source organism: Mauremys mutica (assembly GCF_020497125.1). Lineage (NCBI taxonomy): Eukaryota > Metazoa > Chordata > Testudines > Geoemydidae > Mauremys > Mauremys mutica. The sequence goes on from NC_059091.1 coordinate 23,174,253, forward strand.
TGCCGGGAGCGTCAGCGCCCAGCTTTTCCCTTTGGCTCCCAGTGTGGGGGTGGCAGGTGGCAGCGCCCTCCCATGTGACGAGTTGACCAAGTCTCTGCTTCGCAAAGGAGGGCTGGGGTCCTTCCTGCGCCCGGCCTCGGACCCTTCCCAGATAATGTCCCTTTAGCCCGTTCACTCCCGCTCGCCCGCCCTGGCGCGGACCCGGGGGCCAGACTCGCCTCTGAGCCCATCGATTTGGCCCAGCCTGAGCCAGAGCGCGGGGTTTGAATGCTGCTATTCCCCAGATGGGCCGCCGGGTGGCGCTGTTGCTGTCTGCAGCAGTATGGGGCTGGGGGGGAGATGTCTTTTGAAGTGAACTCCCCTCTGGGTTTTAACCTGTGTTGGTGGGAACCTAGAGATTGAAGCATCTAGGCCTGTAACGAGCGAGGGTCAGTGGGGAGGAGCTGATGGGGTGGATGCGGCAGGGGCAGGGATCGGCCCAGTTCTCCTCTCGCTGATGCCTGAGCGCCAGCTCAGAATCCCGCCCCCTCGGCCTAAAGGGCAGCCTGGGCTTGTCCTCGCCGGTGGATCAGACTTATCCCCACGTGGGAGGGGGCCCAAGCTCTAAGCCCCCTTTCCGTTCCCTTGCCTCGGCCTCCAGTGTCAATTAGAGCAGCCTGGAAGCTGCTCTAACTCCCGCTTCAGGCCTGGGGAGGTACAGAATAGGCTGATCTGCCCCCTATTTCCACCACCTGGGAAGGCCCCTAGGCAGGGTGGAATTCCCAGGCCCTCTGCACCCCACCCCCCGCGGTAACAGGCCTTTTGATTTAATATTGTAAAAGGGAAACGAGATTTCAGTCCGAGCTCCTGGAGTTAAATGCTTAATTCCCAGGGGAGTTAGGCACACGAATGCCTTTCAGGACTTGGGCTTTAGTTTATAATGCAGGGAGAGGGGATTCTGGGGCCGGGGGCCCAGTGGGAATGGGTTTGCCGCAGCCCCCTGTAGCTGAGCTGGGTTACGCCAGTGCAGGTCCGCTGCTGATGCTTTGGTTGTAATGGAGTGACTCTGGATTGTCTGGTGCTCAGAGGAGTGACTCCGGATTGACACCGGAACTGAGATGGGAGCAGGTCTCACTTTCTGCAGCTAGAATTTTCTCTTTTTTTTTTTTTTTTTCTTTTTTGAGTCCCCCCCCTCCTTCCCTGCCAGCCCCGAGAGGACTGAGATGGGTGTGTCTCGTCCGTCCCCCCCTCCCCCCCCCCGTGTGCTCCCGGCGCTCCAGCCTCATTGACACTGTAACTCGGGAGACCTCTCCTGATGCAACGTGCCGGGAGTCCCAGATACCTCTGCACCCCGACGTTCTCGACTCTCTCCCAGGAGCCAAGGGAGAGCCCCTGCCATAGATCTGTGCCTGGAAATGGGATGTTAGCCACACGCTCGTCCACCCAGGCCGCAGTGTGTTTGCCACACCTCCCTTCACCCCAAATTAGCCGTGCTGGAAACCTGGCCCCCTGCCCCTCGCCAGGTTCAAGTGGGAAGCCCCCCCCCCCCGTCCCCACTCCGGCAATGGGATTTTTTTTTCTGAGCTGGCAAATTTATTCACACGATTGTTTGAGTTTTCTTTCCAATCTGGACTTCACTTCACGCGTTTGAGTTGGGAAGCGGCACCTGGGTTTTTGGGCAGCTTTTTGGTTGGTTGCTTTGGTTTCCCTTTCGTTCCCATCGTCGTCGGTTTTCGTTTCTTTTTCCAAAAACAAAAAAACAAAAAAAACAAATTTGAGGGGAAAAAAAAGTATTAAAAACCCCTCTCTAATTTACACTTTAAAAAGCACTAAACGCCTGATTGTTCAAAGCGCCTGCCCATGCAGCATGGATGCCTTCCAAGTGCTTTCAGTTGATGCAAGTAGCTTCTATAATCTCAAGCATCCCCGATCCCCTGTCTCTGCCGCCCCCTCATAACATACTTACAAAGAGGAAAACAAAACAAAAAAATTAAATTTTTTTTAATGCAACTCACTCTTCGCTCCCCAGCGCCCCCTGCTGTTACTCTAACCCTGCCCCCGCCCCCCCAATAATGCCAGTATTTGTTCTGTGTTATAAGTGCCAAGAAATTTTTGTGACTCCCTCATTCCTGTGACCTGAGAGTATCGACAATTGCACATTAACTACTGTAAAGATTTAAAAAAAGAGGAATTCAGAAATGTTAATAATAATTAAAAAAAAGGTTTGTAACAAATTTGCACACCTGGCTGGTTATTTTCTACCCTGATTTCACACGCACACCCCAGGCATTTGCCAACAGCTGGAGAGTGGCGTTTAAGGCACTCAAGATAGCTGGGTTCGGTTCCTTGGCCAAGTCATTGCCAATTCTGTGCCTCAGTTTCCCCATCTAAAATAGGGGATCGTTCTACTCCCTTTGCCTATTTAGGTTGTAAGACCATGGCGCTAACATGGGGTACAGAGTCGAAGGTCAGAGGGGCTCTCTGCGATCATGAGTCCAGAGGACCTCCCTGAATTAATTCCTGCTTGAACTACGGGACGAGCTTCTCGGGAAACATCCGATCTTGATTTACAAATTGTCAGGGGTGGAGACTCGACCAGGCCCCTGGGTAAGTTGCTCCAGTGATTAAATAACCTCACACCTGATGCCCAGTCTGCACTGGGCTAGCTTCAGCTTCCAGCCTTTGGCTCGTGCTGACCCTTGGGCTGCTAGATTGACCGGTCGTCTGTTATCCGAGAGTTGTTCCCCGGGTAAGTCGAGTCACGTGTCCTGGGCTGGCCCCTGTAAGGGGAGGCAGGGCCAGATGCGTCCCTGAAGAGCCGCTCCCCAGGGAGGGACCCCATCCGGGCAGGTCATTGACCAGAGGACCAGCTGGCGGCGGGGTACGGCCTTATGCGGAGGCAGGGAAACAGGCCGCACACACACAGCTGCTGGCCAGGAGCCGCCGGAAGCCCAGGGCCAGGAGCACAAGTTTCTTTTGCCCCATCCCCCAGCCTGGGGGCCGCTCGTCGGCAGTAGCCCCAGGGCTGGACGTGAGGGACTCGGGGGGGGGGGGGGGGTTCTTTGTCCTCTTCAGGAGCTAAGCAACGAGCCCCCTCGCCAAGGGGGCGTCTCATCCTCAGGTCCCGGCTCTGAGCGAGGCAGCGCAGCCAAGCCACGTGATGCCACCAGGGGGCGCGCGTGAGGCGATCACCTCACCCCTAACTTTCTGGGTCAGTGCTGGAGCGCCCGGCCGGCTTCCCAAAGCTGGAATCCAGCCCGTGGCACGTGTCTGCCCCCCTCACCCGTCGAGCCCCAGCCTCCTGGCTGTGCGGCCACAGGGTTCCAGCAGGGGGCGCACCTGTGCCCCCTGCAGCCAGCCCTCTGTCGCCCCCTGCGGGCTAGCTTGGCTAGTTAGCACATCAGGGCAGCCAGCTGCCTCCCCCATGTTTGTGCCGAGCCGGCCACGCTGGGTCCCAGCTGGGTCCCGGGGCACTGACAGCCGAGATCGATGAGCACGGCCGGGATCGAGCTGGTGCGCACCACGCCCAGCCCCCTGGCTGTCAGGGAGTGACTCCAGAGTGACTCCAGATTGACAGCAGGCTGGGAGAGCCCAGCGACCCTCTGTCCACGTCTGTACAGTGTCTGGGGTGACGTGGGCCCTGATCTCAACGGGGGGTCTGGGCAGCACCTGGTGAGCCGGGGGCCCTGATCTCAGCTGGGGGGAGCAGTGCCTGGCAGCATGAGAGCCCTGATCTCAGCTGGGGGAGATGTGGGGGGGACAGCACCTGGTGAGCCGGGGCCCTGATCTCAGCTGGGGGGGAGGTGGGGGGGACAGCGCCTGGCAGCATGAGGGCCCTGATCTCAGCTGGGGAGGGCAACGCAGCACCTGGTGGGACGAGGGCCCTGATCTCAGCTGGGGGGGGGGGCGGGGAGGGTGGCAGCACCTGGCAGGACAAGACCCACCCACTCAGCTGGAGGCTCTAGCAGACTACAGATCATTTCAGGGAGACTCATCAACTCTGGCTCAGGCCCTGAATTTTCCCCAACGCTCCCCCCCCGCACCCATTTCCACTGGAATTTTAAAATGCTGCAACACATGGTGTGATGCAGAGAGTGGTGACGAGATAATATAACCCCCCCCCATTGTTCTCAAAGATTTCTTTAGCTTCTCAGCTACCCCAGGAAAAGCAGCACCTGGCTTTGGGGCAGGGGTGGGGGCTGATTGCTCAGCCCCCCCCCCCCTTCCCAGGTGGGAGCAGGTGCCATCCAACTATAATAGGCCTCACTCAGGGTCTGTTTGGGGAGCGGGGCCTAGTGGTCACAGCCGCCAGCTGCCTGCCAAGGGGGTTGTGGGGAGGGGAGCCCGGGCCCACCCACTCCACCAGGCTCCCATCCAGGGCCCTTTGGGCTACCCGTGGGCTGGCAACCAAGGCTGCTTAAGGCTGTTCTCCCTGGGCCTCTTCCTCTCGTCCCCCCCACAGATGAGTCCAAGGCTTTCCCCTGGTGAGGAAATCCAAACCCCAATAAGTAAGACGGGGGGGAGGTACCAAGGGCCATGGGATCCTTCCCCCTCTGGTGGGTCAGAGCCTTTACGCTTCCCGCTGCTCTGCTCCCCTCCCGCTCTGCCACCCACACGAGCTAATTCCCTGCCTTTTAATCCCTCCAGCAGCTGGAGCATTTGCTGCAGGTGTTTTGAGATGGGGCCCAAAATAATCCCATGTTGCCCAGTGTGGGGTCTGTACACTCCATCGCCCCAACCCAGCAGAGGCAGAGATCCTTGCAGGGGTGTCTAGGCGTCACCCCCTGCCCCAGCGCAGTGCCCGTATACACGGCCGCCTCTGGCTAGTCACGCACCAGATAGAAACTCTCGGGAGAGGCCCATTGCAGCTCCCTTTGCAGCCTGCAGGGGGAGACAGAGCAGGGGGAGCCCCCTGCTGGGGCTCTCCCATGTGCCTGTTCATTGCAGCACCTGAGCCTGTCCCCCCAGCTGCCAAGAGTCACGTAAACTCATCCCGCCTTTATAACGGGGGGCAGGGGCAGGCACCCAGGCCTCGTTAGCAGCTGTCTCCATTCATTCAGCCCCTCCAACGCCAACCCCATTTGCATTTCTGCTTCTGTCAGCTGGGCCCCGTTCCTGCCTGCGGAGAAGAGCCTGGCTGGGGGCAGGGGCACATCCCCCGGGAGACCCCAGAACCCTGCAGGTTACCACAGTTCCAAGCGCTGGGCCCGTGTCTGCCCCTTAGGGACCAAACCCAGCCCCCGAGAGGAGCTGCCGTGTTCTGGGCTGGCGCTGCCCGCGGGATTGCTGCGTTCTCAGGGCCCGGCCCGGTTCCCGGCAGCGCTTGGGAAGGCAGACAGGCCAGGGGCAGGGTGTGGCGGCCAGTGGCCAGATCCCCAGCTGGTGTAACAGCCAAGGAGGCACTTGGATTATCGCCCGCTGCAGAGCCACACCACGGATGTTGATGCACAACTGTGGCTGTCACAGCCTCAGCAGGTGTAAATCAGGGCAGTCTCATTGACCCCCCTGGGACAACACTGCTTTACACCAGCTGGGGAGCTGGCCCCACTGACCCCAGCGGGAGGGTGACCAGATGTCCTGATTTTATAGGGACAGTCCCAATTTTTGGGTTTCTCTCTTATAGAGGTTCCTATTACCCCCCACCCCGTCCCGATTTTTCACACTTGCTGTCTGGTCACCCCACCCCGTGGAGGGATGGGTGAGTCCCATGTGCTGGGGATTTTCAGAGCACGGCGAAGATCCCCGGGGACGGAGCATTAAAAGCTCCCAAGGGCGGCCCCGTCTCAGCGCACGGAGCCACTGACAAAAACCAGGCGCCTTGAAAGGGACAAAACATTGGCCTCGAGTCCTCACTTTTGCTGCTTTATTGTTTAAAGGTTTTTTAAAAAAATATTAATTTGATTTTTTTTTTAAATTAGAAATTCAGGTTCCGGCGAGGCCACGAGACTCTGGGACCATGTCACATGGGAGCTGTCGTTGGACGTCCTTTGTGCCTCTACTTCCTCCCACAGGCCCTGCTCCCCGGCTGGACTACATCTCCCAGAACACACTGTGCTCACTCCCGGAGCAGAGCCACTGGGCTGCAGCCTGGGAGTTGCAGCCGGGAGCCCCTCCCACCCCTATTTTCCTCTGTGGGCCAAGCTCCCTGCCCAGACTACATCTCCCATGATGCACTGCACTCCCTATCAGCTGCCATAGTGCATCATGGGAATTGTAGAAAGGAGTGTCTCATGCCCCTATTTCCCCCATGGGCCCTGCTCCCTGGCCAGACTATATCTCCCAGCATGCACTGCAGTCTCTCCTTGTGGCAGAGGCACCAGCAGGGTCCATCCCGGTTCTGTTTGTACAGCACCAAGCACTGTGGGGGCCTCCCAACTCTACCATAATACAAATAATTAACAACAAACCGACCGTCAGGTCCTCTTCCTCCCCTCTAAGGAAGCAAAAATCCAACAACGTGACCCCCCATTTCTTTAACTGAAAACCCGCCTGAGGAATTATTTTGGCTTTTCGTACAAAAAATGAGCGACGGCCCCGCCAGGGAGGGGCGAGGAGCCAGCGCAGGCCAGGCAAAGCGCAGCTGGGCTTTAAGGCAGGGGAGCCCTAAAAAGCAGCTGTCACCATCCCTGAACCCCGTGCGCCAGCCCAGCATGGGAGGGTATTAACAGCTGAGTTTGCACCCCATGCTAGTAAGAATCGGTCTACCTGCAACAGGCAGCTGGTGTGATAAGACAGCGCCCCCTGGTGGCACAGGCTGTGCTGCCCCATCCCGTCCTGGAACGGGCAAGCTGCTTCTCCTTCCCGCTCCTGGCTTTGCAGAAGGGGGGTGGAGGTACCAAAGAACTGGCTTCCCTTCCCTCCCAAATCTGGGGAGAGATCAGAAGTGCCCCCCATTCCAGCACATTGCTACTGCCCCCTACAGGCTGACAACACCCCCAGCCCTGTATCTGACTGCAAGCCCCCGATGTGGAAGCAAAGGCTGGGGGGGAGGAGAGAAACACCTGAACCAGATTCCCAGCAGGAATCTCCCCTGGTACCTGGAGGTGCCTTTTCTTTACCATAGGTGCCAGCCCCAAAGGTCAGAGAAAGGCACCGTTTTGGGCTGTGCTCCAGCAGGGCAGCTCCTGGGCTGCTCGCCAAGCAATGATGGAGGCATGTGCGTGGAGGGGGAGAGGGGGGGCTGGTCAGGAGAGTGGTGCCCCCCCACCCCCCGCAGTCCTGGCCAGCCGATTACAGAGTGAAGAAGAGGATAAGCACCACGATGAGGAGAACAAGCAGAACGCCGATCACACACCACTGGCGCCGGTCTGGGGAGGAGGAAGCACAAGGGGAGATGCAGTGAGTGTGGGGGGTGGGGTGGCAGGGACGATTCTGAGATTGGGGGGCAGGGGTTGGCTTAAGCACTGACACTAGGGACCTCTAGGCTGCCTGGGGTGCATTAAAGAAACCTCCCTCCCACATGCACACACATCCCAGGAGTAAAGCTCACTACCCCCCACCCCCACTCCCCGCCCCGTTTTACGGAAGGGAAACTGAGGCAGGGGAAGGGACTTGCCCCAAAAGTCACACAGGGGCATGAATAGAAACCAGGAGTCCCGACTCGCTGCTCTCGACTAACCACCAGACTCCACTTCCCTCCCAAAGTTGGGGATAGAAGCCAGGAGTCCTGACTCCCGGCCCCTCCCTGCTCTAACCACTGAACCTCACTTCCTTCCCAGAGACAGGAAGGGGACTCAGGGTTTGAAGTCTCCTGGGTGCTTTGAAAAATCTCCCCCTGCCCGGCGCCTTCCTCACCGCTGGTCATGTGGGAGACCTTGGCCATCTTCTTCAGCACGCCGTCCATGCGGGACTGGGTGTGATCCATCTCCTGGCCGAACTCCTCCAGCATCCTGCCAAGCCAGGCTCAAGCTGTCATCAGGGTGCAGCGCCCACTCAGGGGGGCTGCGGTCAAGCCAGGAGACATGGAAACACCCCCCACCCCCACTAACATGCCTGCCCGGCTCCCCGTGTCGGGGATCCAGTCACTGCCGCTTTCAGTCCCCTGCCAAGGTGTCAGGAGGGGGCCTGTCCCATTCCCTCCCTCCACCGCCCCCAGGTTGGTGGGGCTTCTCCTCCGGGCACCTGTCATGCCTCTAAGAACTGGGCTGAGACCCGCCAAACTCACCTCACATGTGGGGCCAGATGGGAGGGATTTTCAGATCTGGGGCTGGTGCCCCCTAGTGGGGAAAGGCCTCATGTCCCATTCCCAGGCCCGTGAGCAGGTCTCCCCACACCCCGCCCCACTCACAAGCTCTGCTCGTCCAGCTCGTCCCCAACCCGGCCCGACATGTGCTTCAAGACCCGGATGCTGCCCGACACCAGCTCCAGCTGCTCGTCCTGCTGGTCTATGATCAGCTGCCGGGGAAGGGAGGCAGGAAAAGCCCAGTGAGTCGTTGCCAGGGGGATGTGCGACAGGGTCCCGTTACGGGGGAGGGGGGTGATTGGATCGGCACCAGAACGGTGGTGGGAGACAGGAACTGGGATGGTGGGAGGGAGGAATTGCTGCCCCCACCCCCTCAAAGTTTGCAACCGCCAGCCCCCAGGGTTAATCCCCAGGTTGTGGGGCTGTGGAACTCCCTGCTGCAGGGGGTCCAACACACAGGGCACGAGGGTGGCAGCTTGGGTAACTTTAGATCCAGCTCTCGGATGGGGTGGATGGATGTCAGGCCACAGCCCCCGACTCCCCCCACCCTGAGCTGATCACTACAGGGGTCTGGAAGGGAGGACACTGTGTCCCTCCTGGTCTGGGTGACTAGGGAGGCAGCAGGGCGTATCCGTCCCCTCGTAGCCCCCCAGCCCCTGCCTGTGGCCCCTGCCAGCTCCCCACCTGCTGATGCAATTGCTGCTCCTCAATATAGCGGGAATTGGCGGACACCAGCTCCTCCTGCAGCTGCCCGGACCGCTCCGGGGGGGGCTTCTGGCTGGCCCCACCGCCAATCAGCATCTGCAGGGAGAGAGCGGAGCCCTGACTGGGGACCCATCCAGGCAACTGAGTGCTGGGGGTAGCAAGTGCCTCGGGATGAGGGGGGTGATGGGGACTGGGTGGCTCAGGGGGGTGGGGAATGGGACACGGGCCCTTCCCTTCTAGGGGGCACCGCCTCCGATCTGGAGGATGGCAACGCAGACTCCATATTCGCCTCCTCCCCCTGCTGTCAGCCCATCCCCTACACAGCAAGACCCTCATTACCAGAGGGGCGGGGGCCAAATGCACCATGGGGACCAGCCCCCCACCCCCGCGGGAGAGATCAGGCACCTTGCAGAGTGCCCAGGAGGCATGGGCAGCTATGTCCCTGGATGGAGCATCCCAGCTGCCAGGGGCTGCCACTCCAGCCTCCCCCATCAGCGGCTGCGGGACAGAGAGGATGGCGTACCAGGGCACGAGATGGGCTATAGGGCTTTCTATGGGGCCTGGGCGGTGCTGTGGGCTGGGGCTCCCCGCCCCCGCGAGCTCTCCCATTGCTGCTCAGGGAGGACGGGACCAGGTACCTCTCTGTTTTTCCGCTCAGCGAAGGCCAGGGCTGATGGGCTGGATATGTGATCCCGCATCTCCTGCCATGGAGGGGAGGGAAGGGGTTAAAAACGAGATTGGTCTGAAGCCAGAGGGGCTTGTTGCAGGGAGAGAGGGGGGCTTGTGAGAGCAGCAGCCCGGGGCACTTCCGTGGGGGTCCCCCTCCCCGTCGGCTTCACAGACAGAAATGGGAGCAGGGGGAAGGGAAGGGACTTCCCCATGGCAAGCCGGAAAGGCCAGGAACAGAACCCAGGTGACCTGGACTTCCCTTGCCTTAACCACTAGACCGCACTCCCCTCCCAGAGCTGGGGATAGAACCCAGGGGTCCTGGCTCCCAGCCCCTTGCTCTGTCCAATACACACACCGAGTTTCAAAACTACCTGCTGGAAACCATGATCCCTGACTCAGTTTCTCCTCCTCCCTGAACTATTGGGGTCCCTCCACTGCACTAGCTGTTGTGCCCACTAGAGGGCAGCACAACCCCACACACTCAGAGGAGGTCCGAGTTTCCAGATTCCTCCAGCAGGGGGCGGCCCTGTGCCTCAGACAGAGACACACACAAGCCCCGGGGTCCTGATGCATTAGGGGCAGGGGTTCCCCACCTTGACAGAGTCCCGCATCTGCCTCACGAAGGCCCGTCTCTCCGTCAGCTCGCTGGCTTCGATCCTGAACTTGCGAGGGTTCGACTCCACAATGCGTGCACCCGAGCTAAGGACCCAGCGCGCAGGGCACGGACAGAGTCCGGGCGCGGGAGTGGGGAGCACAGGAGGGGGGAGAGTGGGTGGGGTGGACGAGGCCCCAGCCAGCCCATAGGCACCGAACAGCTCTCTGGATTTCCCTTCATTCCCATGGACTCTCCCAGCAGGGGGTGCCGTGGGGAGTGGGGCAGAGACCTGTCACTGGGAGGGGGCTCCCGGCTACTCCCAGCAGGGGGCACCGTGGGGAGCGGGGCAGAGGCCTGGCTCTGGGGGGGTCTCCTGGCTACTCCCAGCAGGGGGTGCCGTGGGGAGTGGGGCAGAGGCCTGGCACTGGGGGGTCTCCCAGCTACTCCCAGCAGGGGGCACCGTGGGGAGCGGGGCAGAGGCCTGGCTCTGGGGGGAGCTCCTGGACTCACCCAGCAGGGGGCATTGTGGGGAGCGGGGCAGAGGCCTGGCACAGGGGGGAGGGGCTCCTGGCTACTCCCAGCAGGGGGCGCCGTGGGGAGCGGGGCACAGGCGGGGCACAGGCCTGGCACGGGGGGAGGGGCTCCTGGCTACTACCAGCAGGGGGCGCCGTGGGGAGCGGGGCAGAGGCCTGGCACAGGGGGGGAAGGGGCTCCTGGCTACTCCCAGCAGGGGGCGCCGTGGGGAGCGGGGCAGAGGCCTGGCACGGGGGGAGGGGCTCCTGGCTACTCCCAGCAGGGGGCGCCGTGGGGAGCGGGGCAGAGGCCTGGCACGGGGGGCTCCTGCAGGGGAACCTGGCCCCAGAAGGATATCAATGGTCTCCTCCAGATCCTCCAGGTCCCACTCGATGCTCCGCAGGCTGTTGCGCAGCTCGTTCGTGGTCCAGTCGAACTCCTCCGTGCTGACGACATGAGTCTCCTGCAGCAGCTCACACCAGCGCTCGTACAGCCCCCGGGCCGTGTTCACAGCCTTCTGCACCTCCCTGGGGGGCAAAGAGCAAGGGGGGGGTGAGGAGACCCCCAGGGAGACGGCACTGTGCTGCCAAACCCTGTCTGGCTGCTCTTCAGCTCTCCACCCACCCACCCCAGAGGTGGCTGCATCGCAGCACGAGGTGACCAGATGTCCCGATTTTATAGGGACAGTCCCGATTTTGGGGTCTTTTTCTTATCTAGGCTCCTATTATCCCCGACCCCCGTCCCAATTTTTCACACTTGCTGTCTGGTCTCCCTAGCAAGGAAATCCGGTATGAACAGCCCCCAGCCCTCACCCCAGAGGATGGGAAGGGATCTCCCCGCAGCAGAGGGGGGCTGTTCCTCCAAGGGGGAGGGGGGAAGGGAGATGTCTCTTCTTCCGGGGGGTGGAAGGGGGGGTTTCTCCAGGGGCGGGGGGGACGGAAGCGGGGGGGTTTCCTCCAGGGGCGGAAGGGGGGATGGTCCAGGGGCGGGGGGCGGAAGGGAGGATTTCTCCAGGGGCGGGGGGCGGCAGCGGGTGGGTGTCTCCAGGGGGGGGAGGGGGGGCGCTCCAGGGGCGGGGGGGCGGAGGTGAGGGTTTCTCCAGGGGCGGGGGGGACGGAAGCGGGGGGGTTTCCTCCAGGGGCGGAAGGGGGGATGGTCCAGGGGCGGGGGGCGGAAGGGAGGATTTCTCCAGGGGCGGGGGGGGACGGAAGCGGGTGGGTTTCTCCAGGGGTGGATGCTCCAGGGGCGGGGGGGCGGAAGGGGGGTGCTCCAGGGGGGCACTCCAGGGACAGGGGGCGGGAGGGTTTCTCCAGGGGCGGGGCCTCTCAAGGGGGGGCAGGCTCCCCAGCGGGGCTCTCTGCACAGGGTCCCGGTGCTATTTTCAGCCCCATTTAAGGGGGGGGGGCGATTCTGCGCGGGCCGCGGCCGACTCACCCCCGCACGGCGGAGAACGGGTCCTCCAGGGCCATGCTGCCGCCCCGGCCCCCCGCTCCGCCGGCTGCCGCCACCGCTCCCCGCCATGTGACCGGCGCTGGCCCGGCCCCGCCGAAACTCCGGCCGCCGCCTTTGCTGGGGGCGGGGCGGCCTTGCCCGGACTGGGGGGGCGGATCCAGCCGGGCAGGCGGCAGCTGCGGGAGGGGGGGGGGGGCGGGGCTCCACCCATTCACAACCCTCCATGGAGGAAATGGGGGAGGGGGGAACAAGGCTGAGCTGACCCCGAATTCCTGGCCCTGACCTGCTCCACACTGAGCCAAGGAGCGGAGACAGGGAACCCAGAAGTCCGGATTCTCCCATCCCCCACCGTCACATCCCGCCCCCGTCCCGAAACTGGGAATAGAACCCAGGAGTCCTGACACACACACCCCGACCCCACTCTCCTCCCAGAGCAGAGAACAGAACCCGGGTGTCCGGACTCCCAGCCCCGCCCCCCAACTCTAGCCCCTAGACTCCACTCCCAGCTGCTCCTCCTCATGGGGATTTAATTCCAGTCCAGCCAGTATGACAAGTCCCTGCTGTGGGGTTACTGGTTGTCCCCTCCCTGCCGCAGGGGATTTCTCATGACTCTTGGCAGCTGACTCCATGGGACCCTGGCCCCCAGGGGGCTGCTGCTAGGAGGCCTTGTGAGGGGTGACACTGAGCTGTTGAGGCCAGCAGGGTGGGGGGTGCATCGAGTTGGGGGGTGTAGCCATTGGGGGAGACGGGGGTTGTGTACATCTGAAGTTGTATGTGAGATTAGTTGATGGTCAGGTTGTGGAGGATAATGTGAGGGTTGTGTGCTGTGTGTGTGGGCAGGGTGTGTGGGGCAGGGGGGTTGCATGTTGTCAGATTGTGTGAGGGAGTTGTGTGGCATGCAGGCAGGTTGTATGTGTGTTTGAGCTGTGTACAGGTAGATTGTGTCCACTCAGGCTGGGTGTGGTTGTAGTCAGATTGTGGGCAGAGTTGTAGGGTATGTGTGTAGTCAGATTGTGTGTGTGGGAACAGGCAGTGTGTGTCAGGTGTTTACAGATAGGTTGTGTACAATCTGATTATGAGGGGATGTGTGTAGTCAGGTTGTATTTAGTCGAGTTGGGGGAGAGTTGTCTGATATGTGTAGAGGGAGGTTGTGGGGGGGAGGGTGGAGGCAGATTGTGAGTAGTCAGATAGTGTGGGGGAGTTGTGAGTCGGTGAGAGAAGTAGGCTGTGTACAGTCAGACTCTGCCTGGCAGCCCGGATGTGTGTAGTGAGGTTGTGTCATCTAGTTGGATTGTGGGGGGGATATTGTGGGTGGATGTGTTGTGTAGATGGGATGTGTTGGGAGTTATGTGTGGGTGGGGGTGATAGGCAGGTTGTGTGTGGGTGGGGGAGATGGGTTGTGTAGTCATTATGGAGGGAGTTGTGGGGGGAGATTGGCTGTATGTAGTCAGATTGTGGGGGGTTGTGTCATGTAGTTGGGCTGTTGGGGTGATAGGTGGTGGCTGGGGGAGACTGGGGGTGACAGGCAAGTGGTGGGTGGCTGGGGGAAATGGGGGGTGACTGCAGGGTGCTGTGGGGGTGACAGGCAGGTGGTGGCTGCCTGGGGGAGATAGTAAGAGGCTGTGGGGGTGACAGACAGGGGGTGGGTGGAAGGGGGAAGATGGGGGGGCTGGGGACGTGGCAGGCAGGTGGTGGATGGCTGGGGGGAGATTGGGGGTGACAGGCAGGTAGTGAGTGGCTGGGGGGAGATTGGGGAGGGCTGTGGAGGTGACAGGCAGGTGGTGGGTGGCTGGGGGAAGATGGGGGGGGCTGTGGAGGTGGCAGGCAGGTGGTGGATGGCTGGGGGGAGATTGGGGGGTGACAGGCAGGTAGTGAGTGGCTGGGGGGAGATTGGGGAGGGCTGTGGAGGTGACAGGCAGGTGGTGGGTGGCTGGGGGGAGATTGGGGGTGACAGGCAGGTAGTGAGTGGCTGGGGGGAGATTGGGGAGCGCTGTGGGGGTGACAGGCAGGTGGTGGGTGGCTGGGGGGTATTGGGGGGTCACAGGCAGGTGATGAGGGGCTGGGGGGTATTGGGGAGTGACAGGCAGGTGGTGAGTGGCTGGGGGGAGATTGGGGAGGGCTGTGGGGGTGACAGGCAGGTGGAGAGTGGCTGGGGGGAGATTGGGGAGGGCTGTGGGGGTGACAGGCAGGTGGTGGATGGCTGGGGGGAGAGTGGGGGGGGCAGGTGGGGAGGGGCGGGGGGGGGGTGGGGAGTGCCAGACAGGGGGGGGGGGTGGGGCGAGTTGGGGGGGGGACCGGGAGGTGGCCAGGGGGTGGGGGGTGTCAGGGGGGGGGGGAGGGGGGGGGGGCGCCAGGCTGGGGGGATGGGTGCAGTCCCACGTGCTGTGCACACAGGTGGGCTGCGGGGGAGGGATTTGCAGCGCGAGCCGATGGGTTTTTCCCGGTAGGATCCCGGAAGGACGCTCCCCATAGGCCACCACGGGGCCTTCCAGCCTCTGCCCTTATACGGAAAGAGGAAGCGAGGCGGCCGCAAACGTAGCCCCTTTTGGAACGTTGGTGCGCGCCGCGTTCGGATCCCGCCCCCTGTCGTCATGGGCCCCTGAGATAGTCATGGAAACGGTAACCGGGGCAGGCTGGGGTGACCTCAAGCGTGGGGCGGGGCCTCCGCCTCCTCTTCCTTCCTCTTAAAGAGCCCGCGGGGGGGAAGGGGCCGGTGCTGGGCCAGTTTCTTCCCGGGCCTGCGGGCAGGTGGCGGGGGGGGGCTTGACCCCCCCCCCAGCACCGACCCCCCCCCCCGGGCAGTGCCACAGATGCGGGCGGGTAATTTTGGCCTCTTTGCAGCGCTGAGATTGTGACCCTCATAAAAGGAGGAAAAGCAGGTTTGTCGCCCCAATTCGGAAAATTGTTGCACCCGCTGGAGGGGCTTAAAGCAGCTTTGCCTGGAAGGGTTTCTGGGGCCTTCTGGAGCCAGCTTAAGTGGTGATACCAAACCGGCCGCACGCCTCACGCTGCCCCGTTCAACTTCATCTAGGCGGCGTGAAGCATGAAATGATACTACAGAGCGATTGCGTGGCCAGCACCGTTTGTACACATGCAGGAGATTTTGGCGTGGCTTGAGTGGCTATACAGGTGCTAACATTAGTACCTTAGGAGAGGAGCATAACGAGCCGTGCAGCCGCTTGCATCCGGCACACGCACGTTCTCAACGAACGGAGGAAGATTTCATTCACTACGAGTTCTGGCTCAGAGTTCGGGTTTGCTGTAGTACGGTGTGTTTACTGGCATGGCACGAGACACAGCGATTGCATCGTACGGGCACGCATTTTGCAGCCAGCACGCAGATGTTGCAGTAACTCCAGTCAGTGGATTTAAACACAGATCGCGCTGTTTACACACACACACACACACACACACACAGAGAGAAAGCGATGTTTGCGTTTGCACTCCATGTACACAAGGTGCGTTTTATCTAGCAGAGATTGCAGCCTCACACGCGTTCTGCTTCTGCTGCATTGCACGCGGAGACAGATTTTTTTGGTAGACCGCATTAAACGGAGATGGTGCTTTTGCTCAGACACAAACGTTACACTCACAGGCTGGATTTGCACTTAAAACGGCGATTGTGCTTGTGTGCTCACGTTATTGTGCAGCGAGCTTTATAGCACGCTGTGCAGTGGCTGCATTTATGTATCGCATTGCGCGTGCACGTGCATTATCCGCTGCATTCAATGCATCGCGCGCACCCAGGCCTGGTGCAAGAGTTGCACGGCTGGCCCTGCACAGCCCGCTGGCGTCGGCTCCAGAGACCGCCTCGCACTCACACCCGCCCCGGCGGCATCTGCTGCACTGCGCGCGCAAACAAGCCCCCAGCTCTACGTTGGACGCGCATAATAAAGCATAAACTGCCGGGCGGCTGGCTGCTTGTGCCGAAGCGGCCGCGGGCGGCTGGTCTGGCGGGGGTCCCTTTTGCATCGACCCCCCCCCCCAGGTCCTTAGCCGCTTTGCTGCGGCTGGCGGCTTCCTTCTCCTCCCCTCCCCCACGCCTCGGCATTTCCGTCCTTCCCTCCCCTCCCCCCACTAGCCGCTGGGGGTGGCGGCGCGTTGCACAGGCCGGATG
Source organism: Mauremys mutica (assembly GCF_020497125.1). NCBI lineage: Eukaryota > Metazoa > Chordata > Testudines > Geoemydidae > Mauremys > Mauremys mutica. The sequence goes on from NC_059091.1 coordinate 23,190,465, forward strand.
CGGCTGAGTGAGTGGGCGGGGGCGGCCCGGGCGCTGAGATCACCGGGGGTATAAAAGCAGCGGAGCTGGGCGCGGCTGGGCTTAGTCGGGGCGGCTGGTCCGAGGCGGCGGCGGTGGAACAAAGGCGCAGCCCCAAAAGGCGGCGGAGCAGCAGCAGCAGGCGGCGCGGGGGTGGGAAGACCCGAGTGCAGCCCCCTCCCCGCCCCCAAGTCTCCGGTCGGTGCAAAGGGCCCCGGCCGCGTGCAAACAGCCCGATCCGTGCAGGAGCGAGCCGGGCCGCAGCCGCCGCCGCCCCCGCCCGGCATGGAGGCGCAGAAGGAAGCCCAGCGCATCATGACGCTGTCGGTGTGGAAGATGTACAACTCCCGCCTGCAGCGCGGCGGGCTGCGGCTGCACCGGAGCCTGCAGCTCTCGCTGGTCATGCGGAGCGCGCGGGAGGTTTATCTCTCGGCCAAGCTGGAGGAGGACGAGGAGGGGCGCCTGGGGCCGCAGCCCGGCCTGGGGGAGGAAGGCGCCGGCCAGACCCCGCTGCCGCCCGCCGCCTGCCCGGGCCCCCTGGCGCCGGAGGAGCGGGCAGCCCCCGCGGACCGTGGAAACGCCCCGGCCGCAGGCGATCCGGAGCCCATGGAGACGCAGGACAGCGGCGGGGACTTGCCCCCGGCGACTCCAGCGCCCGGGGCCGGTAGGCGGCCGGCGCGGGGGGGCTCGCTGCCACCCCCGGGCAAAGGCAGCAGGAAGCGGCGGAGCAGCAGCTTGGACAAGCCGGGGGCCGCCGAGGCCGGGCTGGTGCCCACCAAGAAGGCCCGGCTGGAGGCGGAGGAGGAGGAGGGCGAGCGGCAGCCCCAGGGACAGGACGGCCCCTTCCCCAGCCTGGCCAAAGTCCTGCAGACCCGCTTCTCCGGGATGCTGCGGGGCGGCCCCGCCAAGGGGCCCGAGCCCACGCCGGGCTGCCGGCCCGGGGACGGGGTGCTCAGCATACTGGTCCGAGCCGTGGTGGCCTTTTAAATCCCCGTCCCCGCCGCTCGGGGGGACTCGTGGCGGGGGGCCCTGGCCCGCGGCGCGCAGCGGCTCGCTCGGCTCCTGGCGGGAGCCATGGGGCAGGGCGGGGGTCGCGGCCCCCCTCTCCCTGGCGGAGGGGGGGCGGGAGAGAGACACGCGAAGGCCGGGGCCGGATTGAGAGGGCGGCGGAAGGACGATCGGACTTTCCCCTCCCCACCCTGCTGGGTCCAGGGCGGAGGCGAGGCCCAAGGCTCGTGGGGACCGAGAGACGCCGCCGCTTTGTGGGGAGTGGGGGGGCGGACTTTGGCCCAACTTCAGGATGGGGCAGAGACTCGCACGCCGGGCCGAGCTGTTCCTGCCCGCTCCTCGCCGAGAGATGGTTTATTTTTGTGCAGAGAAATGCTATGGCCGGACCTGGGCTCCACTGGTGCTATTCCACAACCCGTAAACTGGAGGGGGGGGGGGGTTGTGTGTGGTTTTTTTTTTTGTAACTTGAAACTGTGTTGTTCCGTGTCCTTGTGATGGCAGAATGTTGGCTGGGGGAGGGGGCGGCAGACCCGCCGGCCAGATGCGGGCTGAAGGGGTGTCGAAGAGAGCGAACAGTCCTGAGAAATAGCCCAGAAAGGGAGGCTGGTTTCTCCAGCCCGCCCCTCCTGCGCCTGGTTCTCCAGCACCCGCAGAAGTGGGGTGATGGGGGGAGATGGGTGCCCGACTTACTAGCTCGCTTTCCTCAGGGGCACTTCTTCGGACAGGTGTTTTTTGTGTGTTTTGTTTTCAAGAGGCCTTTTTTCTTTCACCAACGAAAAGCTCAACCCAGGATTCATTAAGGAAACTTCCCCCACTTCCAGCCTGGCCTGCCCGTTATGACACACCGCTCATATGACCAGTCATTGCATCACACCCCGTCTCGAAGGGCAGCAGGGAATTTCCTGCTCAGACCGCCCGTAGATTGGTGTGTGTGTGTGTGTGGAGCTGGTTTTTCAGGGTGTGGGTGGGGTGTGTGTCAGCCTGACTCATTTAACCCTCCAAAGGAGAACTGAGAGGAGGCTGCCTGCTCTTCAAAATCAAATAAAAGTTGTTGGTTCTTTTAAAAAAAAAATACGAAAGTCAGACTCTGGAGGGTTTTTTATTTCCTCTTCAGTTTGGGAGAAGTGGAGGGAAGTTTCTTTTACTCAGAGTTTTGAGGTATCTGAACTAACCAGTTAAAATATGATGATTAAATTTGGTCTGAATTGCTGAAGATCAAAAGAGAAGAGCGTGTTTGAGAAGGGGAGAAATCCTGGTCACCCACCCTCACCCTGGGATTTTCAAAGGAAAATTATTACATGTTCAAATCCCCCTGTGAAACTCTGAGAATCAGCCATCTCTTTCTGTTGTCATGGCTCGTGGGTCTGAGATCTTACCCCCCCCCCCCCCCCATGCCACTGTCTTGTTTCAAATCAAATACCCCTCAAGTTCTCTTTGAGGCTCGGAGAGGAGGGACGGATCTGTCTGTGTTTGTGAATGTCGTCATGGCTTTACCTAGACCCATGAACAAAAATCATTCTTTGGTTCCTGAATTTGCTAGTTGCTCGCAGAGGACACTAGCGAATGGATTAAAAAAACCAGGAAACCCCCCTACACAGTTGAGACATTTCTTTTTAAATGTGACCCATGTGTCCTGAATGCTTGTAATTTATATCTGTAGTTCCATTTTTTTATTGTCTTTTGGGGGGGGGGGGGGGAACATGGACTGGGCTTTCCTCCTCGGTGGTGTTAATTTTTTTTGTTAAATAAAAACCATTTGTGAAACTGGTGAAGTTGTTGCACTCTGCATTTGTCATAGAAATGGGGGCGGGGGGTGTTGTTTTAAAGGTCTGGCTAAATTTAGTGGCAGGCTTTTGTTTGGCCTGTTCCAGGCAGCCACTGATTTCAGGCCTTGAGCTAAACCAAGATGGGCTCCTAACCCCTGGACTGAGGCTGGGTGTGAATCCTGTTTATTCCAGTAGGACCCAGGCGCTGGATGCAGTAGAGGATCCCCCATGGAAGGAGTCTGATTCATGCCATTGGTCCAGCCAACATCCACCCCCTTTTCTCCCTCCTCCTGAGTCTTGGCCTCTCTATCCCTTTGTGAGCTCCCCTCTCTGCCCCCCTGGCCTGTGGGGTGACCCTACACAGGGTGCCAAATATCGAGTTGTGTAACAGTGCCCTTGGGTTGTGGTGGGAGAAGTTTAAATGGCCTACTACCTGCAGCTGTCTCACTGGTTAGAAATACTCACTTAGAAACATGGGAATCGGGCCAGCTGGGTTGGTTGGGGGGGGGGGCAGTTAAAACTATTGAGGGTGGGGGAGGGGTTGGTTCTGTGTCCCTGGAAACAGCTGGCAGGACTTCCATGGAGTAGCCTAGCGAGCTGGGCTGCGAGGGGATTATCAGGCGAGATAAAATGGATCTTTTCTTGGCACAGCACGAGAGAGGCGGGTTAGCAGCACATCCGCTGGAGGCAGGTGCAAACCCTGTGAGATGGGAGCCATGATCCCCCTGCAAAATAATCAAGCTGTCTAGAAATGGGGGGGGGGCCCACTCGGGGGTCCTGCAGCTGTGGTGGGGGATTGGGACACGGGGCCCTTGCTAGCCGGGAGATGGGTTCACATTTGCTGCTGGTCGGGCGTTGAAAGTGTAACCTGTGTCCTGGGGATCCCACCCTGACGGGATCACAAATGAGGGGCAGCGCTGGATGCCTGGACTTTAAAGCACTGGTGGCCGGTAATGAGCCAGGCTTGGACCCGCTTGCCCCAGCTGCAGGTGCCCGGATCAGTTCCTCGGTGCTGGGCTGGGGGTGCATCCGGCCTCAGGAATCCAGCCTCTGACCTTCCTAGCCCTGTCAAACCAAAGGTGTTTAGTACAGACGGCTCCACGATGCAGCTGCCCAGGGGTAAGTCTGGGTGTTTCTATTGTAGCCATTCCCGGCAGCCCTGTTGTGTGGGGAGCTGTACAAACGTGTGCCCAAGCGCTCACATAGACGAGTGGCCGAAGGAGGGGAAACTGAGGCACTGAGTAGGGGTGGGATTTGCCTCAGGTCACTGGTGGAGCTGGGGAGAGAACCCAGGCATCCAGGCTGGGCTGCATTTCCAATCAGTTGCCTAGATGTGTGGATGCCCCAGCGCCACGTGCTTTGAGCCTGATGGTGCCGTGTTTGCAGTAGTGCAAAGTGAGTAAAACACGTCTAGGTCAGTTTCTTCCACCGTAGGCAGGGTAGGGCTATCCCCAGTGTACAGAGGGGAAACTGAGGCACAGAGAGGCTAATTGACTTGCCCAAGGTCACATGGCAAGTATGTGACAGCGTAGGGCTGGGCTGCCCTGCCTCTCTTTGCGTAGGTGAAGTCCAAGTAATTGAAATGCCAGGGGTGGGGGGTGTTGTCACCCTTTAACAAGTATCTTAACCGTGTATTTTTTTTTAAAGTTACCACAGAATAAAGCCCCCCTTGCTGATATTGTAGCCAGCTTAAAGAGCTGGCTACTGTGTCAGTGCAGCTCCCCCCTAGTGGCTGGAGTCTGAACTTCTCATTGGTGTGTCATAGTCCCTGTAGTGCAAACACTGAATGGGGAGTCTCCTGAAGCTCAAGCAAAGAAGGGGGCCTGGGTGCAGGAGGATCTGAGTTTTGTTCCCAGCTGCTGCTGTGAAATCCAGTGTGTGGTGGGAGTGATGATAGCTGTCCGATGTGGAAATTCATGGCTGATTTTTAAAACTATGGGTTGAAAGCAGCCAAATTCTGTGGTTTTACAATCACTTTCTGTGGCGCAGTGCAGACGTTGGTGGAATTGTAAGCTGTCGCTTTACCTTGATGGGGTTTTCCTGGGCCTGGTTGTAGGGGCTCTGTAGGGAAATGCGTGATCTGGGCCGAGCAGCCAGGTTTGAGTAAGTTGGGGTAAATTTCATTTTTCTGCCTCAGGGAGCAGCCTGCATTTGTGTCTCTCTGGTTTTGGGTCCTTGCATGTTCTCGGTCTGGATTCTAAGAATAAAAGTGGTGCCATGTCACAACCGTCCAAGGAGAGTATTTTGGGGTTTTCATCTAGCTTCTGTGTGCAAGTGTCATGATCAGATGAGTGACCTCCCCTCTGCTCAGCCGAGCCTGCCCCCACTTTTCTGACGGCAGCTCCCTGCGCGACGGGAAACGCAGTGGTAAGCTCCCGGGGTGCACGCAGAGGAGGTTTGTGGCAGGAAGGGAAAGGAGGACTGGGCAGGAAGCAGAGTGGCAGAGAGATGATGGGGAAGCGGCTGCCGTGGGACAGGATAGAGCTGTGGGTTGCCTGGGAGGAAGAGGGGGGCTGACTGGCAGAATCCAGCCCTCTTCCCCCGCATGCAGCTGCAGCAGGACCCGACAAGGGGGTGGTTTTGGCAGAATCCAGCCCTCCTGCCCCCGGTGCAGTGGTATTAGAGAATGACTTCCTTTCGAGCAGCCGCCCATCAGAGACAGGATGCTGGGGCGGATGGGCTCATTCTGCTTTGCCGGTTCCCAGGCCGCGGGCGAGGTTCCGGTGTTCTCACGGGGGCCGGGCACCCTCGGGCGCCCATGAGCCGGGGGAAGGGGGGCAGGGAGCGCACACGGACCTGGTGGGGGGCAGGGAGCGCACATGGCCCCAGTGGCAGGGCCGAGAGGGTGATAGTTGTTGATCCTGGTTATTATGGCAGAGCCTTGGGCTGCAGCACTGTACAAATACTAGCAGAGCCCCAGGGAACTGCCCTGCGGGAGGCAGTGAGGTGTAATGGTTAGAGCAGTGGGGCTGGGTGCCAGGACACCCTGGGTTCTATCTCTGGGAGGGGAGCAGGGTTCAGTGATTAAAGCAGGGGGGGTGGGCTGGGAGCCAGGACTCCTGGGTTCTATCACCAGCTCTGGGAGGGGAGTGGGGGCTAGTGGTTAGAGACCCAAAAGAGTTTACAGTCAGACAGCTTCAAGCCTTAAAGTGCAGCCTCCAGAGTGTGGTTCCCATGGGATGGGACTTGCACAATTCCCCTCCCCCCGCCCCATGCAGCGCTATCTTTGTTCCAACAGGTGGGGAAACTGAGGCACAGAGGGCCAGAGTGGCTTCCCCAGCAAGTCACTGCAACTACTGGACTCTCTCCTATCCTAGAGCTGGGCTAGATCCCAGGAGTCCTGACTCCCAGCCCCCCTGCTCTACTCACTAGACCTCACTCCCCTCCTACACCCAGGCACAGACCACTGGAGTCCTGACCCCCAACATCACCTGCTCTAACCACCAGACCTGGGAGGCGGTTCCCGGTGGGGCTAAGTGGGGCTGAGGCGCGCCCTGTAATTGCTCAGCCTGGTCCCTGCAGTGTCTGTCTGGCCCCACCCTGCCCGTGCTCTGAGGTGTGCGGGGAACGTGGGAGCCCCGCACACCCCAGGAACGTGGGGCGGGAGTGGAGGGGACCAGGGAGGAGACGAAATCTCCGGGAGTGAGACGCCCTGTGCATTTACCTACACGTGCTCACGCAGCTTTCCACTTGGGGGTGGGGGCCAGGACTCCTGGGTTCTCTCTCTGGCTGGAGCAGGGGTGCGGTGGGGGCAGGGGTGTGTGTGTGTGTGTGTGTGTGTAAATTGCTTTTCAATGTTGTTGAATCCTGTGGGTGGGTGGGTGTGCACACACCCCCCCCACCTGCCCTGGGAGTTGGGGGGGGTGATCCCTTTCCCATGGGGGGGATTCTGTCCCAGGCCAGTGGGAATTCTCTTCCCTGGGGGGGCAGGGAGATCACTCTTCTCCGGGGGGGCATAGGGCGGGGGTACATTACAGAGCCGGGGTTGGCCCCCATGCGCCCCCCCCTCCCCCAAGCTCAGCTCACACGCCCGCGGCTCAGGGAGGTGGCCTGGGAAAATGGCGAGCGGCTCCCGGCCACTCATGCCCCCGCCCTAGTGAGGTGGCTCCAACGCCGGGTGTGGCGCCAGGCTGGGGTGCGGGGGCCACAGGCGTGTGCCCCAAAGGGCTCTGTAAGGATTTCCTGGGGGGGGCAAAGGGGGCTCCAGGAGGGTCTCTCAGGGCAGCGGTTTGAAGGGTATTTTGGGGGGGGGGCAGATGGAGGGGATAGAGGGATAGAGGGGCGGGCAGGGACACGTGGGGGCAGATGGGACAGTGGTGTATAGGGCAGAGGCTGTCTGGGGGGAGGCCGGTTCTATTTTTTTTGAGGGGGGTGCTGGGAGCCAGGACTTCCGGATTCTGTGCCTGCCTCTGGGTCTAGTGGTTGCGTGGGGGGGGGGGGGGGGGGGGGGGGCGCTTGGAGTCAGGACTCCTGGGTTCTCTCAAGGAGCCGCCTCCCCCGCCCCCCAGGCCTGCTGCCTGCTTCCTCTTCCTCTTGAGGCCCAGCCAACCCCTCCAGGCACAGCCTGGACAGACAGGAAGGGCGCCAAGCATGGGGGGGGCTTGAACAATGAGGGGTGGGGTATTCCCTCTCTGTACTAACCCCGCAGGGGAAGGGGCCCAGGCCATTGCAGAGCTGGGGGGGGCATGGGGGTAGAGGGGGGGCACACCCCGGTGGGGGCTGCTAGGGCATCTGTCATCGGCTGGCACACACAGGGGGACTCCTGGTTCTATCCCAGCTCTGGGAGGGGAGTGGGGTCTAGTGGTTAGAGCAGTGGGGCTAGGAGCCAGGGCTCCATCCCGGGACGCGGGGAGGATAGAGGAAGGGAACTGGAAGCAGAGCAGCATCTCTGGGTGCAGCCATCAGCCTGGGGAGGTGCGGGGGGGTGTCTGCTGATGACCCCCCCCACACACCCTGTGGCTTCCCTAGGCCGGTCACTCTCACGGCCCCACGGGTGGCTGCCTATGGGGGCCCTGGCCAAGCACCGCGACCTTTGGAGCCAGCGCGGGGGGAGGCCGGATCGGCCGGCAGAGGGGTTTGCTCCATGGGTCATTGACCAGCGAGCTGGGGCCTGGCCCAGAGCGGGACAGTCCTGGGGGGACACTACAGAGACCAAACGCAGGATCCCCCCAATCTCTGATGGAGGGGGGATGGGAGCCAGGATTCCGGGATCTCTGAGGGGAGTGGCGTCTAGGGGTTAGAGCAGCAGGGAGGCAGAACTCCTGGGTTCTGGCTACGTGTGGGGATGGAGCTATTTACCTCGCTGCTGGGCCCCGTGTGGGTGGGCTGGCGAGGTCAGGGCTGGGCGCTCCCCGCCCTGGAATGGGGGAACACTCCCACGCGCCCCAGCGCGACGCCACCCCGGGGCCCCAGGCTGAAACTGGCAGTGGCTGAACCAGCCGCTCCGGTCTGCGCCCTGGCCCCGTGGGAACGGGGAGTGCCGCGCGGCGGCGGGGCCAGAACCCAGGCGTCCTGACTCCCAGCGTCCCCTGCTCCAACCACTAGGCAGTGACATGTGTCAGGAGGCCAATCTAGGGCAGCGTGGAGCCGGCTGGGCCCTGCCTCACAGGGTGTGGGGACCTGGGATGGAGAGAGGCTGGGGGAGGGGGGGGCAGGTTGGTGCCTGCCTGTTCCCCCCCCTCCCCACATGCCAGCCCAGCTACACAGCCTTGGCCCTGTCCCCCCCCCAGCTCCCCGGAAGGTGTGGGGGGGGCGGGGGAGGGAGTTCCTGGCATCGGCGCAGGCCAGGCAAAAGGAAATGAAGGCAGTGCCAGAAACACGTGGTTAAAATAGACTCTGGTGTGTGTGTGTTTTGGGGGAGGGGGGTGCTCTCCCTCTTAACAGCACAGCCCCCCACAGTGCCCCCCCCCGAGTTCTGCCCAGAGCTCCGTGGGGGATCTTGGCACCTCAGGAGCAGGCGCCAGGACAGCCATGGGGGGGGGGCTCTGTGGTCTGGGTTCTGTGCTGTGAGCCCCTTTTGGCGTGGGGGGGGCCTGGTCCTCTACATGCCCCCCCAGTTCCTGGCTCTGATGTGCCCCCCCCACACGGTGCCCCCAACCCGCCTCACGCCCAGGTCACTGTGGGGGCATTTACCCCGATGCTGTCTGTGCCAGGGTGTGGCTGCCAAGGGGGCTGCTTTCTCCTGGGGGGGGGTCCCCAGTGCTGGGCTGGGGGGCAGGGAGCTGTGGCTTCCACCTAGTAACACAATGGCCAGGCTGTACCCTGCCGGGGGAGGGGGGTTCCCCACGCAGGACGTGCGGGGGCAGGTGCCGGGGAAAAGCTGAGACGCCGGCGCCGCTTCCTCCTTCCGGGGTTCTGAGCGAGAACCCCGGTGCTTGGCGGGGGTGGGGCTGAGCTGTGATGAGAACGGGGCGGGAGCAGGATGCCTGGGTTCTTCTACCCCTGGCTCTGGGAGGAGAGTGGGGTCTAGTGGTTAGAGGCCAGGGGGCGGCTTGGAGCCAGGATGCCTGGGTTCTGTCCCGGACTCTGACACTACGTGTCTGTGTAACCTTTGGTGCCTTACTTCAGCTGCCCCCCCCGCCCTTAAAAAAGTGCTTTGAGCCCCTCCAGTGCCAAAGGCTGGGTGCAAATGCACAGCATTCCCGCGCCACCATAAAAGCGGGGAGTCCCTGCTGGTGGCCCCACCATGGCACCTCACTCCCGACCCGCAGCCCCTGCTAGCCCAGCTCTGCCCCCCCCAGCTCTGCCGGTGCTCCTCACTCCCGACCTGCAGCCCCCTGCTCCCCCAGCCCTGCCCCCCCCAGCTCTGCCACTGCCCCTCACTCCCGACCCCCAGCCCTGCCCTGGGCTCCCCCCAGCTCTGCCGGTGCCCCTCACTGCCGACCCGCAGCCCCTGCTAGCCCAGCCCTGCTCCCCCCAGCTCTGCCACTGCCCCTCACTGCCGACCCGCAGCCCCCCAGCCCTGCCCTGGGCTCCCCCGCAGCTCTACCGGTGCCCCTCACTCCCAGCCCGCAGCCCCCCAGCCCTGCCCTGGGCTCCCCCCAGCTCTGCCGGTGCCCCTCACTCCCGACCCGCAGCCCCTGCTAGCCCAGCCCTGCTCCCCCCAGCTCTGCCGGTGCCCCTCACTGCCGACCCGCAGCCCCTGCCAGCCCAGCCCTGCCCTGGGCTCCCTTCCTCTTTTGCTGCTCCAGCTGCAGGAGGCGGGTTATACTGGAAGTGACGCTAAGTTCCTGGGGGGGGGGGGGTCATTGCCCCGAGTCCCGCAAGCCCCGTGGGGGGGGGGGGGGGAACGGGACGGGGGCAGATGAGCCCACAGCTGCCGGCTGGTCTCTGGAGCTAACCTAGGCAGACAGCGCCACCTAGCGGCGGTAATGTGACTAGCACCCCCCATGACCTCGGAGCCCGGACACCTGGGTTCTGAGGCAGCGCCTGGATTCACACGCGGGTGGCGATGCTGCCGTTCCATTAACCACCGCCTCCGTGCACAGCTACAGCGCGCTGCTCCGCCGGAGGTGCTGCCCCCACGTCAAACGCGGCCAGAATCTGCATGCGGGGGTCCGGGCTAGCTGCTGTCATGGCAACCCCCCACCCCCCAACTGATCTGCAGAGTTAAAAAGTTGGCCGGAAGGCAAGGGTTAACGCTGGCCAGTGAGGCTGTCCCGGAGTCCTGGCTTCCAGCAACCCGCCCCTCCCAGAGCTGGGGAGAGACCCCAGGAGTCCTGGCTTCCAGCCCCACTGCTCTCACCACTGGACCCCACTCCCCTCCCAGAGCTGGGGAGAGACCCCAGGAGTCCTGGCTTCCAGCCCCACTGCTCTCACCACTGGACCCCACTCCCCTCCCAGAGCTGGGGAGAGACCCCAGGAGTCCTGGCACGCCAGCTCCACTCTAACCACTAGACCCCACTACCTGGGAATAGGATCCAGACGTCCTGACTCCACCTCCCCTTTGCTTTAACCCCAAACACCAGCAGGCTGCGTGGGCCAGAAAAGCCAACCCTGTGTTAACCCATTAGCAACAGCCATGTTAGCCCCTCCAGTGCAGATTCGGCAAACTGCCGCTTTAGCCCTCGCTCGCTGGTCGAGGTGAGCCCCAGACGCCTGCGTGACCCATGTCCTGGCCCCCCAGGGCTGCCCGGCTCAGCTCTCATGTCATGGTGGCCTCAAGCAGCCGTGGCTGCAATGGCGCGGCTCACAGCTCAGATCCCAGCCCGTGTCCCTCTGAAAGCAGCGGGAGCTTTGCCCTTTACTTCAGTGGTGGCAGGAGCGGCTCATCACGGAGCTCCCACCCCGTCCCCGCTTTGTGTTTTATGCCAGCAACAGGAACGTGGCGCCAGTTTCCCGGTCATTAGGCCGCCTGTGATGAGGCCGAGTTTAGAGCCATGGAGGTGAAGGGATCCACGCTGGGGTGACACTGAGCTGGCCCCAGGCTTGGAATCCAGGAGATTCCCGAGCGCTGGGAAAGGCTTGTAATTCTGAGCCGCCATAACACATCCCTGGGCTAAATAACCAACTGGATCTTCGTCCCCACGGCCCAGCCACACCTGCAATGCAGCTTAACCTGCCCTTCAGTCTGCAGCGTCCTTCAGAATTTGTGGGTCCAAATCGCCAGTGAGACGCATGGCAGAAAACCCGTGGAGCTAATTCAGCAGCGCCCCCCCCCCCCATGGTTTCAAGGCTGGTTCACAGGGGTCGTTGAGCAGGAGATGGTCGCTTACACGGGCGCAGAGCCGGATTCTCCCCTCATGTAAACTGGTGCAAATCCATTGAGGTTCCTGGGACAGTGACATGCGCCCGCAGTCAGCGCTAACAGAGCGTTGCTCTTGAAGGGTTATGGACCAAGGTATCTGGGTCAAAGACACGTCCTGATATAGTCAGAGGTGAGTCCAGCTTTACGCCAATGAATCTGGCTTGGTGGGGCTGGCTGCTTTCCTCCAAGCAGCTCCGCAAAGAGCTGCCTGTGGCTGCCACCCCTCAGCCACCAGCCCCAGGCGTTAGTTCGATGGCTCAGAGCAGAGGAACCTAGCTGAAAATCCAGCACAACAGGGAGTAGGTTGCAGCTGCCCTCAGCATGGCAGCCTGGAGCAATGCTGAACCTTGAGATGAAGGGTGCGCCCCAGAGGGCATGCTGGGCTCTGTAGTTTTGGGGGGGACACCCACCTGCCTTGGAGATTACAGGCTGCAGGAGTCAATCATGGAATCATAGAATATCAGGGTGGAAGGGAGCTCAGGAGGGATCTGGTCCCACCCCCTGCTCAAAGCAGGACCGATCCCCAACCAAATCAAATGAGCCAGAGCGAGGCAGAACCTAGCATGCTGGGAACTGCCAGACGCTGCCCCTTGGGTCAGTTAGATCTGCCAGGGAAAGGAGGTGCATGAGGACTAAGCAGCTCTCCAGCGATCGTCGTGTCAGGAGACATGAAATCAGCAGTGGTCGCCTCATGCTCTGTCTTATGGTCAGCGCTCCCCGATGAGGGCCCACCCACTGGTGGGAATGGGCGTCATTCGGTCGACTCCAGTGGCTTCTTCGGTGGAGCTCCGTCCATTTCCACCGGCTGATGGGTTGGCGTGGGCTCTCTCCTCACTGTCCTCCAAGATGGGACCTCGTAGGGCTTTCTCCCTTAACCCCATCCAGGGCGGGACTGGGTGGACGCTGCGTAGTTTCGTAGGGGGTGTTGCCATGGTGGATCGGTCAGGGGCCAGCTCCTGATGTGACTCATGAGGCTGTTTTGTTCCAAGCGCCAGGTCTGCCACCACCAGGGCATAATCTCAGGGGCGCTTCCTCCCCCAGATTTGATGTTTAGACCGATGTGAACTGACTTAAATGGGGTCCCTGCTGATTTACACCAGCTGAGCACAAAGATGAAAGCTGGACGGGCTGTCTGACCTGCTGCAGAACACAAGCCAGAGAACCCGGCCAGCAAGTCCAGCACAGAGTCCGAGAACGTGCGGTGGAGCAAGGGCAGAACTCTGAGAACCAGAGAAATCGAGACCCCAGGGCCAGGTCCTCCTTGGCAAAGCAGTTCAGCAGCTGATCGAGTGGTTTGCTAAACTGGGGACTTCAGCTCCAGAGAGGCGTGTACAGGGATGGATGGATATCGCTAGAGATCCATAGACACATACATCCTGTGGGGAGGGGATGGATAGCGATAGATGTATTGATCTGTATGGGGCTGGGATGGACAAATAGAGATGGGTGGAGAGATCTGTTGGGGATGGATAAATGGAAATGGGTGAACATATCTGTAGGGGATGGACAGATGTCGATGGGTGGAGAGATCCATAAGGGAACAGATAGACAGAGATGGTTGGAGAGATCCGTAAGGGATGGATAGATGGAAATGGGTGGAGAGATCAGTAAGGGATTAATAGAGATGGTTGGAGAGGTCTGTATGGGGATGGATACATGGAGATGGGAGGAGAGATCCTCAGGGGATGGATAGATAGAAATGGGTAGATAGATCTGTATGGGTATGTATAGATAGAGATGGCTGAAGAGGGCTGTAGGGGATGGATAGATGGAAATGAGTGGGGAGATCTGCAGGGGATGGGTAGAGCGATCTGTAGGGGATGGATAGAGATGGGTGCCAAGATCTGTAGGGGATGGATGGCTGGAGATGGGTGGATAGATCTCAATAGGGATGGATGGATGGAGATGGGTGAACAGATCTGTAGGAGATGGATAGATGGAGATGAGTAGATAGATCTGAAGGGGATGGATGAATGGAGATGGGTGAAGAGATCACAAGGGGATGGATAGATGGAGATGGGTGGAGAGATCTGCAGGGGATGGATAGATGGAGATGGGTGGAGAGATCTGCAGGGGATGGATAGATAGAGATGAGTGGGGAGATCTGTAGGGGGATTTGTAGATGGAGATGGGTGGAGAGATCTGTACGGGGATTTGTAGATGGAGATGGGTGGAGAGATCTGCAGGGGATGGATAGATGGAGATGGGTGGAGAGATCTGCAGGGGATGGATAGATAGAGATGAGTGGGGAGATCTGTAGGGGGATTTGTAGATGGAGATGGGTGGAGAGATCTGTACGGGGATTTGTAGATGGAGATGGGTGGAGAGATCTGCAGGGGATGGATAGATGGAGATGGGTGGAGAGATCTGCAGGGGATGGATAGATAGAGATGAGTGGGGAGATCTGTAGGGGGATTTGTAGATGGAGATGGGTGGAGAGATCTGTACGGGGATTTGTAGATGGAGATGGGTGCAGAGATCTGCAGGGGATGGATAGATGGAGATGGGAGGAGAGATCCTCAGGGGATGGATAGATAGAAATGGGTAGATAGATCTGTATGGGTACATATAGATGGAGATGGCTGAAGAGGTCTGTAGGGGATGGATGGATAGAGATGGCTGAAGAGGTCTGTAGGGGATGGATAGATTGTGATGGGGCTAGAGATCTGTATACATGTGGATAGATAGAGATGGGTGGAGAGATCTGTATGGGGATGGATAGAGATGGATGCAAAGATCTGTAAGGGAAGCATAGACAGAGATGGGTGGTCAGATCAGTATTGTGATGGATAAACAGCGATGGGTGGCTTGATCTGTAGGGGATGGATAGACAGTGATAGTTGCAGAGACCTGTAGGGTGGATAGCTCCCCATGGAGGGGGATAGATGGTTTGTTAATAACCAAAGGAGGACCCAGGCCAAGGACTCTCATCTGCCAGTTTGTTCTTGAAAAGCTTCTGTCCACCTTGCTATTGCTGTGCAGTAAGAAGCCCGGCCCTGGGGGCTTGGATCACAGCGTCATTGTGCACAACGTTCCCGTCGTCCTTTAAACAGCTGTTCCCAAACCTTAGGACACCGAGCCCCGCGGGCGGCAACGGGAACCCAGCGTGCCACCGAAGGCCTCGCCTGAAGCAGACGCCACGCAAGGCGGGTGACAATAGCTTAGGTAAGACTGGAACCAGGAACTGTTTGTTCTGTTTGTACAGAGCCGAGCACAGTGGCATTCTGGGCCATGACTGGGGCTCCTAAGTGCTACCATAATACACCTACCCAATCATGTACAGCACCCAGCCCACTGGGCTCCTGCAATACCAATAAGAACATATTGTGGCAATGTCCCAGCATAATCCTCCTGCACCTTTACTCAGGGGTTTGATGGGCAGCGAAAGAGTTAACGCTACTGACATCTCAGGTATCACTGTTGGTATCTGAGTCAACCACCTATGTAACAAGCAGGACAGTTCCCAGCTCTGAGCCATTGGTTCAGGCTCTCAGGAGACTCAGTCTCACACTAGGGGTCGGATTTTCAATATTTTCTTCACTGGAACAGCTAGAGCCTGTTTGTTAGTTTGAAAGCTGAGATGTGGCTGACCAATCTGGAGGTGATACCCCCCCGTCGGACCCTTCAGCCGGGGGGATGAAGAGCTGTTTCACTGAATTTTCTAGAGAACGAGCAAACGCTCAGAGCATTTCACACCAAGAACTAAGAACATTTCAATCAAAAATTCCTTTTTTTAATTTTTTTCGGGTTTTTGTGTGTGTTTTTTTCTCTCGTTTCTTTTAACTTTTTTTTTTTTTTTTAGTTTTCTCATGCAATATTTCACAGTCCCAATCCCACAGGTTTTTTTTTCTTTTAATTTTTTTTCTCAAACAAAGTAGGAAAAAGGAAATGAAGCAAAGGACTTTTGTCTTTTGACGTTTTTGTTTTGTTAGTTTCAAGCAGGACCAAAATGTTGGAAGAAAAATGCTTCCCCCCCCAATTATTATTTTTGTCTTTTTTCTTTCTGTTTATTTATTTATTTCTCTTTTTTTGTGTGTGGGGGTTTTCTGTTTATTTATCTCTGCAGGCAGTAATAATTAGGGTTTGGTATAACCAGCAAGCACTCCTTTGTGTGTGTGTGTGTGTGTGTGTGTGTCGGGGTTGTGCACGTGCGTGTCCTTCAAAATGGCAGGTCACAAACTTTACTTGTTTTGAAGTTAACCAGGTAAGTCAAGATGATAAAACTCATCAATAGAAGTTCAGAAAAAAATACTTCTGGCTTTCCCCCCCCCCCTCCTTTTTACTGATTTTGTTTTGTTTTGTCGAGATTTGTTGCTGTTGTTGTTCCTGGTGTGGAATTTTTGTTAAAACTTCTCTGCTGAGGGTGGAGGGTCACACCTAAGCACTTCCCACCTCCTCACCCCCGCCATGCCAGGCACCCGAGGAAAACCGGCTGCTGTCTCAGGGCCACAGACAGATGCTGCGTGTGGGAGAGGCTACCTGAGGGCATCTTGCATGGACTGTAGTCTCTTCCCCCAGTTTATTTTTAAATCTTCTTTAGATTCTGAAGAACTGGTTGGTCGCCCCCCCCCTCCCCCCCGAACCACCACACACACCTTGATCTGTAAAAGATAAACATGCTCTGGTCCCTAGATCCCCTCATCCTCCCCCACCCCGAAACCCTCTCCCCCACCCCACCCCGAGAAAACCCCTCCAACCAAAGTTACTTCCCTCTGCAATTTGAGCACTCTCTCTCCAGACACCTCCCCTGGGGCAGATTGTTGTGATTTCCGTGTGCTTCGCCTCCCCCCAATCTGGTAAAGTCGTCTCTGTCCAGTGTGTGTGTGTGTGTTGCGAGTGTGCATGTGTGTGTCAAACCACTTCCAGCTTAGCAGCAGTCATCTTCGTCAGTTTCGCTAGAGGGTTCATGCAGTCCGTGGCGCGAGCGTGGCTTGGCCGCTCCACGGGAGTGGTAATATCCGTTAGGAAGTCGCCGCCCAGGCCTGGAGGGTGAAGAGCCGCCACCCGCCCGGGAAGTCC
This sequence comes from Mauremys mutica, assembly GCF_020497125.1. Taxonomy (NCBI): domain Eukaryota; kingdom Metazoa; phylum Chordata; order Testudines; family Geoemydidae; genus Mauremys; species Mauremys mutica. The sequence continues at coordinate 23,207,022 of NC_059091.1, forward strand.
TGGGCGAACGCCCTGAGCTGCTGATGTGTGTGGTCTCGTAGGAGAAGGCGTCCTCGCTGGGGGGCGCGGCGCAGTCCGGACTCCGGTAATAACCGCCACGACGGGGTCCCGGGTGCGGCTCGGAGACGTGGGGCACCGACCACCGGCTGCTGGCGTGGCGGTAGGCTCGGGGTGAATCGTTCCGCGGCGGGACCGTGTGTCTCTCCAAGGCAGGCGATCTGCCGGGCCGCTCCGCCGCCTGGGGCTCAGCGGGGAGCGAGGGGTATCGTCTCGGCGTGGGGGTGGATATCCGGCTGGGGTGATGCACTGACTGCGGCTGCTGCTGAGGGCCTGTACTGATGACCTTACGGACCACAGGGGAATAGGACACGTGTGGCCGGGGCGTAGAAGGGGTCTGTGGGAGCTGGCGGCGTCCTCGCCTTGGGGTACTGGTGCCGGACGTTGAAAGGACTGGACTGCCACTTACGGAACTACTACCCTACACGAAAATTGAAACAAAGGAAATCAAAAAGAAAATATACAAGGAAAATTAACCAAGGAGAGACAGAAAGGGAAGGGGGGTTGGGAGGGGCAGGGGAGGTGACACAGAGACGAGGACGAGAAAAGGAGGCCGGGGGTTTGAGGGTGAAGGAACCAAAGAAGGGGGGGGGAATAATGGAGGAGGAGAAGAAAAAGCAACAGCCACGGAAGGGAGGACGGGAAGAGGGGGATCGAGAGACCAACGCAGGAGAAGAAAAGAAACCAAAAGAGAAACCAAACGAAAGAAGGGGGGAAAAAAGTGAGAAGAGAAATGAGAAATGGAGTTTTTGTAAGTTTTGGGGTTTTTAAAAAGTAGCAGAAAACTTCTAAAAATTACTCACACGCTTTGAAAGAAAGAGAGGAAAGGGTTAAAAGCGAGCGAGCGAGCGAGCAAGCGAGCGAGCGAGCGAGCAAACCAGCAGGGCCTGCAGAGCATGAGTTACACCGTGTGTTACCCAAAGGAACTCAAAGGAAAATAAACAGCTGGCGTTGGGAAAAAAAAGGGGGGGGGGTGAGGGACGGGGGGGTGGGGAAACTGGGGTGGGGGGTGGGGGTCCAGCAAGGGAAGATGAGGGGCCGGGCAGAGCACTGGGTCTGGAGAAGTTTGGAACCGAGCTGACCTCGTGGGGAGAGCACAGTGTGTGGTGCTGCCCGGAGCCTCGCGGCTTCGCCAGTGAGAGCTGCGTGGCCGCGGGCGTCTGCGCTGCCGGGCGGAAGCCCACGGACGGGGTTACTCACCTGCTGGGAAGGGAGGCGACTTACCCCGAATCGGAGCTCGGCTCCTTGTGACCCTGCGGGGGCAGGGCCAGTGGAATAACCTGCCCTGGGAGCGGCTCACGCCCTGAAGCAGAAGGGCCTTTCTCTTTCCTATCCCCCCTTCACCCTCTGGAACCTGCAGCCTCGTCCACCCCCGAGCGACACAAGCTCTTGTCGGCGGGGGGGAGGGGGCCGCGTTTCTGCCGCTCGTACAGGGGGGTTTCTGCTCTCTCCCATCGGCACAGGGCGTCGTCACCAGAGGTGCTGCTCCGCCGCTGGAGGGATCGACGTGGCCTCAGTGGGGAGGTTATTATCTATTCGTGCCCCACGGCCTGGCTCAACTGGCCGCTGCAAGGCGAAGGGGGGGTGGAGGGTTGGCTGAGCCACAGCGAAGCAGAAAGCTCAAAGGGGCGGCTGCCGAGTTGCGCTGAATTTCTCCTCTTCGTGCTTCCCACACAGATCCTCCCCGGCGCCGCACGGGCGGATCCTGCCGGCCTTTGGGGACGCTGGGATCTGGATCCTCCCCGCTGCTGCTGCTCGGCCTCTCTGATGCCCTCTAGAAGGCGAGCGAGAAGGACAGTCCAGTGGATGAGACCCTGCTGCCCTCTTAAAGGCTCCGCTCAGGCCACCACAGTCTTGCTGCTCCACCAGGCAGAGATTTGGGGTGAGTCGTCTCCTGCTCAAATCTGGTTCCTGTCTCTCCAACTGTCTCAAACCAGTGGGGCAAGCTCCATCCTGGTTCAGGAACGGGGTCCGCACTGGAGAGAGGAGGAGGGGGCCTGTGCCTGATGGGCCTTGGCCTGCTGAGAGCAGGAGAAACAGCCTGGAAATCCAGCTCAGCTCGGGGAAAGAATCCGGCAACAGGCTGTAGAATTAGCTTGTCTGCCACAGTGGATTGGACAGAGCCTGACTTGCGCAGATGTCGTGGCTGAAGCAGTGCAGGGCACGCACTGGGAAGCTGTTGAAGATTGATGGGAAGCCCTTGGTTGGGTGTCCCAGGTCTAGCTGTGGTCACCGACGTCAGAGAGCCACATGGAAACCACAGGCTCTCGGTGTAGATCCAAGCTTGCCAGCCTGTGGAGGTTCATGGTCCCTCCAGCTCTGGCAAAATGTGACTTCTGGGCTGCTCTTGATGCCTGGCTGGTTCTCATCCTAGGAAGCGGGTAGGAGAACGAGAACCTCTGTCTGCTTCACAATGGCCTCCTCAGGACCAGGTCCATTCTCAGTGTGACCAGGGTGGACTCAGACCCATCTCACTCCACTGAAATGGGTTTACACCTATTGGAATCCACCTGGCGGGTGCGCCTACAGTGCCTGATGTCCCATGAGCCCCGCATCAATGGCCATCAGATCTGCCGGGGCACCTTTGACAGACAGAAACAGCTTCCAGCAGGATTTCTCTGGAGAGGATCCCCAAACCAAGGGGACAGGGAGGAAAACAGCGAGTGAGCCTGAACCCCACAGCCTCCACTATGCTTGGAACGAGAGGTTACCTAGAAACGCTACATCAGGTCAGCAGGCGTTGACCCAGGAGAGTGGTCTTAAGCTACGGTGGTGACGCTCCTTTGTGATGTTCCGTGTGTGAATAGAGACAGGCAGCTCTGAGCAGTGAGGCTGGGGGGAAGGGGGACTGTGCTGCAGTGGTAGCAGATCCAGGATTTCCTCTGAGGTTGTTCCAGATTTCTCAGCTCTAGGGAGGGCAGAGCATGGGCCCTCCTGCTCCAAAAGCCAGGCTCCTAAAGGAGACTCCCCCTCAGCCGTATAGGGGCTGTGACACACAGCTCAGCTGCTCCAATCATCCAGCAGGGGGCAATGGTTCATACGCAGGCTAGCCCCTGGGGACGTGCTGTAACAGGCTCCCTCTGGCTAACCCCTACAGTCAGATGCCTCTATACAAGTGCTGTGGATCGGAAAAGAGAAAGAGGCCGGATGCCTTGATCCATCAAGGCGCCTGGGGTCTGATTCTCCTCAGCCCACGGCAGCTCCACTGGTGCTACATGCTGTCACAGGGGTGTGGGCAATAGACAGAGAATCTGATGGGTCCGAATTGTGTGTGTGCTGAGTATCCACCCGCACTTACACGTGCCATGTATGTTCCCATATCTATGTGTCTGCCATGCATGTGTCCTGCATGGCTATGCGTCTGCATGGGTGTGCCCTGAGTGTGCCCGTATCTTTGGGGATGGATGTGTGCCACATGTGTGCCCATATCCATGTCTGCATGTGCTATGCGTGTGCCCAGCTGTACGTATATGCCATGCGTGTTGGTGCAGGTGCGCTACCTGTTGCACATAGAATCATAGAATATCAAGGTTGGAAGGGACCTCAGGAGGTATCTAGTCCAACCCCCTGCTCAAAGCAGGACCAATCCCCACATATCTCAGGGCGTGTCAGATGTGTGCCTGTGACCGTATGTATCCTGTGTGTGCCTGTCTCTCTGTGCATGTGCCACACAGGTGCCCATATTTATGCATGTGCCATGTGTGTGCCAATCCTGTATCTCTCTGTGTGTGAGGTCTGTGTCCATATCTCTGGGTGTGCCAGGCCCATAGCTCTGTGTGTGTGTGCCAGGTGTGTGCCCATAGCTCTGTGTGCATGTGCCAGGCATGTGCCCGTAGCTCTGTGTGCGTGTGCCAGGCATGTGCCTGTAGCTCCATGTGCATGTGCCAGGCATGTGCCTGTAGCTCTGTGTGCGTGTGCCAGGCATGTGCCTGTAGCTCTGTGTGCATGTGCCAGGCATGTGCCCGTAGCTCTGTGTGCGTGTGCCAGGCATGTGCCTGTAGCTCCATGTGCATGTGCCAGGCGTGTGCCCGTAGCTCTGTGTGCATGTGCCAGGCATGTGCCCGTAGCTCTGTGTGCGTGTGCCAGGCATGTGCCCATAGCTCCGTGTGCATGTGCCAGGCGTGTGCCCGTAGCTCTGTGTGCATGTGCCAGGCATGTGCCCATAGCTCTGTGTGCGTGTGCCAGGCATGTGCCCGAAGCTCTGTGTGCGTGTGCCAGGCATGTGCCCATAGCTCTGTGTGCGTGTGCCAGGCATGTGCCTGTAGCTCCATGTGCATGTGCCAGGCATGTGCCCATAGCTCTGTGTGCGTGTGCCAGGCGTGTGCCCGTAGCTCTGTGTGCATGTGCCAGGCATGTGCCTGTAGCTCCGTGTGCATGTGCCAGGCATGTGCCCGAAGCTCCGTGTGCATGTGCCACGCGTGTGCCCATAGCTCCATGTGCATGTGGGCCCAGTTTAGGAGCAGCTTCATTCCAAACTTTCCAGAGTCACGAAACCCAGAGGTGTCAGTGGCCCCCAGCGGTAACAACAAAGGGTTGACACCACAGACACTGGCTGGCGGGCGGGGGCGCCCCCGGTTCGGTTTTTGGGGCTTTGCTCACCAACCATCTTCCCTGCGCCTGCCCCTTGCCGTGACAGCGCAGCCAAACACGACGGACACAGAAGTGAAGAGGTGACTCGAGACGCGTCGCATGGCGCCCCCGAGAAACAAGCGGGGAAGACCAATGGCTTGGGGGGTGGGGGTGGGGGAGTGGTGAGAACAAGCCAGATAAAGGGCTTGAAGAGAGTTCAACGCGCTCGTCACCGTCTGAGTGACAGGGCATCCCCTCATCAAGGCCCCCCCCCGCCCCGAGCAGCCCCCCGGCCTCCACATCATCCCGCTCCCCCATCCCCCTCTCGCTCACCCCGGGGTCAACCAGGTGAGGGGCTGTGGTGGGGGCCCAGTTCTGACCCTCATGTCGGCATTCCAGCGAGGGGGAGGGGCCCCCCGCTCGGCTCACAGCCCTTCACACCCACGGTGCATGAGCGGGAGGCCGAGGGAGGCTAGATTGTGCTCGTGGCTATGCCAGTGTCAATCTGGAGTCACTCCACCCACTTCAGTGGATTTACCCTGGTGTGTAAGTGAGCTCAGAATGGGGCCCGCTGACTTCTGGTGATGGTCCCTTTAAATCCACAGCTGTGACTCCTGCCCTGGGTTACTGCCCGACAGCGCGGAGTGCCCCAGTGCCGGGCCCTACAGCTGAAAACCGGGTACACCTCCTGCAGTGCCCCCTCCTTCCTTTGGGAAGCAGGTGCGTGTGTGTGGACAGGAGTGGAGCTTACGCTGGCTCTGATCCTCCCAGCATCCCCTGGGCCCTTTCCCCGTTCCCCACACCGCTCCCTTCCTTCCTTGGGTCCCTGGGGCTCCTGCCCATCTCAGCCCCGGCTCAGGAACTCCCCGGGGCAGCGGGTGGGCAGCACCACTGTCTGTTAGACTCGCTGCTGCTGGCTCTAAAGAAGCAGGTGCAGGGGGTGGGGGGGTCTTTGGGTGGATCACCTGCTGGGGGCGAATAAGGGGGAAAGCCCTTCTGGGCCATGCCTGCCTCTGGTGCTCTGGATCTGGGAGCCACTCAGTCTGTCTGACTGGGGACGGGCCCTCCCCCCCGGACTGGGGCGTTATTTCAGTGGGGCTGATATTGTGGGATTCCCCTCTGGTCAGGGACAAGGGGGTGCAGTGAACGCTTCCGACCATCCCCCATCCACAGGACAGACCCATAACTTCCCTGACTCTTTGCCCCATCTCTGGTCCTTTAGACCAGGCAGCAGGGACTCCTGCTTTCTAGATGAAGAAGCCACTGGTCTGACCCCCCTGACGGCCCCGCCACAGGGAAACTGAATCTGTGCAGCCCTTTGAGGTGTGGGCGGAGCTTCCCCATCCAGGGGGTGTGGCTAATTGTGGCTCATTGTCCCCCTCTGGTGGCTAGCGTGAAGGAGCATTCGTGTAGCTGAGAATTAGGCCCTACGAGTTTGTGGCTTTTAGATCCACAAGCCAAGAACAGCCAGGGGTCTTGCTAAGCAAGTGAGACAGAGCAGCTCCTCCGCTCTGGCTCCCAGATCCCAGAGAATGAGCCCCTGCTGGATCTGCCCCAAGCTCCAGAGGTTGGGATCAGCACCCGTGACAGATGTTTGGGTCGGTTTGGGCCTCCAACCTGCTCTGCTCCGCCCTGGCTGGGATCCAGCAATGTTTGCTCAGCCTGCTGCACAGCTGGAACGTGCTCCCCGAGGAGCAGGGAGCTCCGGGCTGGCTCTGCTTTGCTCCCACTCCCCACCCCTGTGCCCATCCCTGAAGGTGAAGGGGGGAGTGGAAAGCCAGACCCACCTGCCTGTGGGGCATGTGCTCACGGCCCTCGCTGGGGGATCTGGACCAGCGCCTGTCTCTGGAGCGGGGCCGGCTGTGCTCATGTCTCTCCTGCGAGTAGCGCTCCTTGTCGGAGGAGGGGTGGTGATGGCGGTGATGGTGGTGATGGTGGTGATGCTTCCGGTCCTTGGGTCGTCCTCGCTCCTGGTCTCTTTCTTTGGGAGGTAGGTCGCCCGACGGCGTGGTCATGCTCAGGTCCGTGCCCAGCCCTGCCGTGGGGGGAGAGGGGGGGCAGAGATTATTACGCTCCTGGAAACCATTTGCCATCAATCCAATTAGCATCTGTGGCCAGGAAACACAACAGTCCCGTGGCACGTGGTGTGCAATTGCACTAGTGTCTGGTGGCCTGTTACTACCTGGACATTCACACCATGTCAGTGCTATGATAGCTCAGTACCTAGGGCTCACTCAATAGGGCTGTACATCAGAAGTGACTCCAGGGAGGTCAGTGGGCTGACCCTGGTGTATAACTGGTGTAAGTGAGAGGAGAATCAGCCCATACAAACAAAATCTGATTTCAGTAGCATTTACTCTGGATTTACACCAGGGTAACAGAGATCAGACCCAGTAGAGGTTACTCCAATTTTATACCAGTGCAGCAGAGATCAGAGCCAATGGAGTGTACTCTGGATTCACACCAGTGTAACAGAGATCAGGCCCAATGGAGCATACTCCAGATTTACACCAGGGTAACAGAGATCAGACCCAATGTTGCTTACTCTGGATATACACCAGGGTAACAGAGATCAGGCCTAATGGAGTGCACTCTGGATATACACCAGTGTAACAGAGATCAGGCCTAATGGAGCATACTCTGGATTCACACAAGGGTAACAGAGATCAGGCCTAATGGAGTGCACTCTGGATTTACACCAGGGTAACAGAGATCAGGCCTAATGGAGCATACTCTGGATTCACACCAGGGTAGCAGAGATCAGGCCTAATGGAGCGCACTCTGGATTCACACCAGGGTAGCAGAGATCAGGCCTAATGGCGCGCACTCTGGATTCACACCAGGGTAGCAGAGATCAGGCCTAATGGCGCGCACTCTGGATTCACACCAGGGTAACAGAGATCAGGCCTAATGGCGCGCACTCTGGATTCACACCAGGGTAGCAGAGATCAGGCCTAATGGCGCGCACTCTGGATTCACACCAGGGTAACAGAGATCACAGACTCTGACCTCAGGAAAGCGACTGCACAAAAGGTTTGCAGCGACTGAAGGGGGCGGGAGGGTGGGGGTGTAGCAGGACAGGCAGTTAACAGGAGGGGGCAGCACAGAGCAGTGTTTTAGGTGTACACAAGCCCTTGGGACCTGGATGACTACTCAGAAGGTAGCGGAAGCACTTGCGTGCGCTGAACCAGTCAGGAATGGCCGGGGACCTGGGTGTCTTGGGAGATTTCTGCTGCTCCCTAGCGCTGGTCTGGCCAGAAACAAGAACCCGTATAGTCATCCCAGCCCTTCTCTATCCACTGTGCTTCAGTGAACTGGGCCTCTCAGCCAGCCAGTGAGCTCCCAGCCAGCCGCCCCCAACCCCTCCAGGGGGTGCCAGCTCCAGGCTGGTGGTTCAGGGCGGCTGCGAATAGGGTACAGGGCAGGACTGGCTGGCTTGGGGGGTGTGTGTGTGTGTGGGGGGGGGGGAATGGAGCTTTTCCCTTCTCAGCAGCACCAGCTGATTTACACCGCTGAGGATCTGGCTCCTGATCTCACTCACACCCAGTTTGCACTGGGTAACTCCATGGCCTTTGCTTCTGCAGCCCACGGCCACTCGAGGGCACCAGCTCACACGCTTGGGCTAGTCTGACTCTCTCCCTGGCAAGAGCAGAGCGGGTCTAACACAGCCTACAGACGGCGCATCCCCCCCAACAGCCGTGCCACCTGTGTCCACGTCCGCGTAGCGGCTGAGCGAGCGCTCCGAGACCCGGTGGCTCCGCTCCCTCCGCCGCTGGTGGTGCCGCTGGTTCTCCTCGGGGACCACCCTCTCCAAGGAGTAGTCGTCCAGCCGGATGCCTCTGGAGCGCGAGTGGCCCCCCAGCATGGAGGCAGAGCGCTTCATGGGGCTGGCGTCCGTGATCGTCTGCAAAGGAAATGACAGACCCAGACCCATAGATTTATGTGACGCTGCTGGGGGGCGGGGAAGCCTGCGGGAAGGGGGAGGGGTACAGGGATGGAGTTACAAACAAATGCCGACTAATCCTATTGAAACTACATCAATCTGTCCCTCCAGCCACATGTCTCCGTCACTCTCTAGCCCTGGAGCTAAGGAACCACGGAGTCATGCATGGAACTGTCTATAGATCATCTTTCCACCCAAGGGTCTATGGAGCCATCTGTCCACCCATGGACCTATGACGTTGCACGGCTGGTTCTCCCTCATCCTAAGGGAGGCTGAGTACCCTCCGTTCCCACTGAGCTCAGCGCCTTGAAGGACTGGGGTCTAAGCCAGACCCCCAGACCTAGCAGAGGAAGGTCTAACACAATCCCATGGCTGGAAGTTGAAGCTGGGAAAATTCAGACTGGCATTTTTCATGGTGAGAGTAATTACCCACTGGAAGAATTCACCAAGGGTCATGGCGGCTTCTCCATCCCTGAGAATTTTGAAATCAGGACTGGATGTGTTTCTAAAAGTGCTGTTCTAGGAATTCTCCGGCTTGGGTTATCCAGGGGGTCAGACTGGATGGTCACAATGGTCCCTTCAGGCCTTGGCATCTACAACTCTATGAACCCACCTTCGAAAGGCCTCATAGGTGGGATGGCTGGGCTGGGGGAAGTGTGGGGGCCTCACCCCCATGGGGCCCTGGAGTTTGAGGGGCTGCTTTGCCGGGCTCAGGAATGTCCCCTCCCTGGGCCCACGGCCTGTGATGGCCACACCCACCCCTCCGTGTCACGTACGTGGCCCCTCTCCCAGGGGGATCAGTGGGGCGTCCCTCGCTGCAAGATGGACCCACCCACAAGCCCTGTGGTTCTGGCACTAGTTGCGGACCTCAGAGAGGGATGTATGACCCCGGGGTCCCAATTCTTGGGGCTCTTCGCCCCTGGGGCTCGGGGACCTCAGCTGGGGAGCTAGCAGCTCAGTTCTAGGATCCTGTCACACTGGTGCCTTGGGCTCGTTATCTCTGTGAACCTTCTCCCCCATGAGGTTATTTGGGGGGTCGGGGGAGTGAATGCAGCTCCCTGGAGTCTACGCCGCCCCCAGCAGCACGACATGGCAGGGGGTGAGCTGACCAGCACTGCAGGGCTGGGTGAGATAAGAGTTTGGCTTTCTCTTACAATGAAGATCTCAAATTACCACCCGAGCATTAAACCCCACGGACACGCCCCCAGCCTGCCCTGTTGGTCAGAACCGTTCTCCCCATTGTCTGCAGGGGAAACTGAGGCACAGGGAAAGGCGATGACTCACCCAAAATCCAACAGCGAGTCTGAGGCAGAGCTGGGAATGGAACCCAGGAGTCCTGTGGTCTAACCACTACACCACACTCAAGTCAGACCCAGGATGCCTGGCTCCCGATTAAGCTCTACCCATTAGATACTCTGTTCTCCTCAGCCTGCTCGTTAGGTTTTCCACTCTAGGTACCGCTCTCCATAGCCAGGCAAACTGAAGGATTGTGTCTCTTGCTACTTGGGTTCCTTCCCACGGGCCGATCCCATCCTGCCTACGGCTGGGAAGGAGGTTGTAAATGCCACAGGCTGGCCCGCAGGGAACCCAGTCAAAGGCCCTCGCTGTCTGCAATGGCTCAGGCCGAAGAGATGGTTTGTGGCCACCTGGAGAGCCTGGGAAGCACAGCCCACAAAAATGCCACATTCCCACCAAGCGGGAGCTGGCCTGTTCCTCTCCCTGGTGAGGCCACCACGGCCGTCCCGCGGAGAGGCCCAAGCAGGGGCAGCAGCACTGTGTGCTGCCAGCACAGCATTCGAAAGGGTGGAGAGGACTTGTAGGGGGCTGCCAAGGGACTTGGTGGTCTCCAGTACGTCCGGGGGGCTCCACCACCCAGCAGGGATGTTGAACTGACCTCGACCACAATCCTCCTGGGAGTATCAACAGGGCCTCTCCCCACAGGCTTTGCTCCTTCAGGGCACCCAGCAGCAGGATCTACAGGTGAAGTGCCTCCAGAGACACACCATCACCAGTGGCATCTACAGGCGAAGTGCTTCCAGGTACACCCAGCAGACACCATCGCCAGTGACAACTACAGGCGAAGAGCTTCCAGGTACACCCAGCAGACACCATCGCCAGTGACAACTACAGGCGAAGTGCTTCCAGGTACACCCAGGAGACACCATCGCCAGTGACAACTACAGGCAAAGAGCTTCCAGGTACACCCAGGAGACACCATCACCAGTGGCAGCTACAGGCGAAGTGCTTCCAGGTACACCCAGCAAACACCATCGCCAGTGACAACTACAGGCGAAGAGCTTCCAGGTACACCCAGCAGACACCACTGCCAGTGACATCTACAGGCGAAGTGCCTCTGGAGACACCCAGGAGACACCACTGCCAGTGACATCTACAGGCGAAGTGCCTCTGGAGACACCCAGAAGGCCTTATCATCTATGCCCAAAGACCCTCCAGTAACACTAGATGGAGCTGGTCAGACGAGGGGCCCTGCAGCTCAGGGATACGATGGGGAAAAGCCATGTCCTTAGAGCAGGGAGCTAAGAATCAGGCCAATTGTACAACAATCCCAGGGCCGATCTGTTCAAACCTGGGAGGGGGCATCAGTGCTACAGTGTGGGAAGGAGAATCCCAGCACTGACCGCTCTCCTGCCCAGGGCCCGGTGCCCCTTCCCCTTTTCCCACACACAAGGATGGCTACTTCCATTCAAAAGAGCTACGGGACCACAAACGCAACTGCCCCATGGAGGAGCTCTGGCTGCCTCTCCCTGCTGTGGTGCAGAAGCATACACAACAGACTGGGAGACCCCTTCCAAGCACTAATTAAGCCTCATAAACACCCCCTAGGAGAGAGATCACAGTTACTGGAGGGTAAACTGAGGCACAGCGAATGAGCAGAATCCAGGAGTCATGAGTTCTAGTCCCCCTGATGTAACCAAGAAACCCCACTCCTTCTCCCAGTGCTGGAACAAAACCCAGGTGTCCTGGCGCCCAGCCCCTGCCCTCACCACTAGACGCTACTCTCCTCACAGCACCAGGCACAGACCCCTGGTGTCCTGGCTCCAGCCCCCTCTCTTTTAAACACTAGCTGCCTGTCTCCCTGTCGCCTGCACTTTGTGTGTCATTGACCTCGGGGTAGCGAACCTGCCTTGCACTCACTGCTCCAGCAGCTGGCAAAGCCCCACAGCTCCCAGGGGAGAACTCCCCACACACGCCCCACCGGGGGGGCCTTTCACTCCATGGGTGGGAGGGCACAGAGATGGTGGAAGCCAGTTTTGCCTCCTCCTCCGCTAGGCTGCACCTCCCTGGAGTCACAAGAGCTTGCAAGCGCCTTGGGCCAGGGGGCCCATCTTTCTGTTCTGTGTCTGTACAGCCCAGGCACAGGGGGGGCTACCGTAATACACCTAATAGCATGCAGGCCCAGCACAATGAGATCTTGGGTCATGACTAGGGCTTGTGGGCGCTACCGTAATACACCTAATAAATAATGTACAGAGCCTAGCGCAGTGAGGGCGCGGTCCCTGGCTGGGGCTCGCAGGCCCTACCGCAATCACAGGCCCAGAATAACACAGACTCTCAGCCCCTTTGCCCTGGGGCATGTGCCACCCCAAGGGGAACTGTGTAGACGAGGGAAACAGGGTGTTAGCAAACCCCTTTAAACGGACGTGATTGGAAACAGCAGCGCAGCCTGACCTGCCAAATGCGCCAGCTGGTCACGGTCAGCCTGGGACCGTGGCCAAGTACGTAGGGGTGTAGCTGGACCAGGATCCTGTACCAGCAACGCTGCGCTTTCCCCACGGCGGCTTAGCCCAGCCCCAGCGAGCGAAACAAGCCAGCCCAGGGAAAGCAGGTTTGCCAAGTGCACCTGCGCTAGGGGATTCTGCCAGCACAGCTGTGTCGGCCTGGGAACCCCCCCCTTCACCCCCCCCCCCCCGGCCGACAGAGCAATGCCGGCAGAAATCTGTCCGGTAGCCTCCGCCTTTGCCTACACTAGCTGTCCTGATTTAGCTATGCCGGATTGGTTAAAGGTGTAAAACCCGTGTGGCTGCAGTGACGTGGTGCGTAGCTTACTGCCAACGCTGCTTATTAGTTCAGCTATTCCCATTCAGGAAGAGGAATTAGCAATACTGGGTCATGGCACCTTTACACTGGTTGAAGGCACCTTTATGCCAGTATAACTGGCCCCACACTAGGAGCTGTATCAGTATATTGGTTAAACCCCCCTCCCTAGCAGAGCTGGGCACCACAGGACAAATCTTGCATGGAGAGCTGGCTAGGGGCATGTCTACCCTGCAATCATGGCGCGTGCCCAGCTCCCGTGGCCAGACCTGAGCTATCGGTCATCACTCGGCTGGGTACTGCAGGGGTCACTAGCTGCCCGAGTTATTACCCAGAGCTCCCGCTGGGCTTGTGCAGCCTGCGCTGAGACCTGGGCAATCGCAGCTTCACGGCTCCAGGGTCCGAGGTCGCTAGGTCAGACTGGGCCATGTCTGCAGACACAGCCTGTGGCTGCAGTGTAGACGTCCCCTTAGTTACACCTCAGCCAGCTAAAGTGGTTCCAGGAGGGTTCTCTGCTGTCCACACCAGTCTCTGGCAGCTTGCTAGAGGTTGCAGTGGTTTAATACAGTGTGTCTGACGTCACATCTCTTAGCCTTGTCTTCATGGGGGGAGCTTTCCTGGCATAGCTAGAGCAGAATAAAGCTGCCACTTCTGCCACGACATATCCTGGAAAACCACAACAGCCCCCTCCCCCAGGGTGGCTATTCCAGTCTGAAATCGAAGTGACTTTCCCACAGAGCGCCCCGCTGGGGATGCCAGTCAATTTCCCTAGCGAGACCAGCCTTAGGGAAACTGGTGGATGGATGAGGCCTAAAAACCACATCAGTTCTGGTGTGTCAGGGCTTGTCTACACTGGAAAGTTCATTTGGATTAAGGCGGGGGTGAGAGCGATTGTGGAGTAACTCCGGGTCTGTTCTCTAGCCCAGCACGTCCTTTCCTCCAGAGCTGGGAGCAGACCCAGGCTCTGGGTGCCTGCTACTCTCGCCATTCGACTGTGCTTCCTCCCCCGCGCACACGGGGCCCAGGGCAGTTTGGAAGGATCCCCAAGGGAGGGCACCTGGCCCTGGGATAAGGCTGGGGGAAGAGAGGAGGTGACAGCCAGGGCCGGTGCAAGGATGTTTCGCGCCCTAGACGAAACTTCCACCTTGCGCCCTCCCGTCCCCGAGCCCCCGCCCAGAGGTGCCCCCCCCGCAGCAGCTCCCCCCAGCCCTGAGGCACCCCGCCCCGCGCCCCAGCTCACCCCTGCCCCGCCTCCTCCCCGAGCACGCCAGGGCTGCCTCACTTCTCCCGCCTCCCAGGCTTGCGGCGCCTAAGCTGATTGGCACCGCAAGCCTGGGAGGCGGGAGAAGTGAGGCAGCCCCGGCGTGCTCGGGGAGGAGGCGGAGCAGGGGTGAGCTGGGGCGGGGAGTTCCCCTGCGTGCCGCCCCCCCTTACTTGCTGCAGGTGGCCCTCCCTGCACTCCCCTGCCCCAGCTCCCTCCGCCTAAATGCCGGCGGCGACCGGGGCGGCCGAAGATACGGTCACTGCGGTCACTGCTGAAGAAAATGCCACCCCCCCAAATCCTAGTGCGGTCACCTAAATGGTTGCACCGGCCCTGGTGACAGCTGAGGAAGGAGCCCCAGGATGGAGGAAGGGGAGAGACCCCCGGCGGGAAAGGGGCCTGGCTCCCACAGGACAGCAGCAGAGAGCAGGGGGGCGCAGATCAGACAATGGGAGCTGATGGGGACCAGCATCCAGCAGGGTCAGGTCTCGCGAACCACTCCACGGCCTGTGATGGGAGGAGCTGGTCCCCAGCAGGGGAGAGATGGCAGGGAGCCCTCAGAGGGGGATGGAGCCAAAGCCAGGGACAGAGGCAGCTAGAGAGAAGGCGAAATCAACATAGAGCAGTTCCAGAAAGGCTGCCCCTTCCTGGCGGGGGCTGCCTACGCAGCTTCCTTTGGCTGTGACAGAGAGCGGAACGCAGCCCACGGCTGGGGCCGCTCACCTCGGGGTGTGCAATGAAACGGACGTGGCAGACGGACAGAGATCAGAGCGAGAGCCGTGGAGGAGGGGAAGGGGGCGGCTGGAGGGACACACACACTAGCCAGATGTGTATGGGGACAGGTCAAGGCAGGAGGCAAGCGGGGGATCGTGGGCGTGGAGGGAGTGGCACTGGCGAGCCCCCGCCACGGTACATACACTGAGATTATTTCCTCGGGGTCGCACCTTCCTCCTCTGCCAGAGCCAGACAAGACGGCGCACACAGAAAGGGAAAGAGAGAGAGAAGAAAATAAATATAAAGGCAAAGAAGGGGGCTTGGGAGGGGGGCGGGAGGACACCAGGAAGGGCGGGGGGTGCGGAGGGGAGAAGAGACCCGGTTATCGGTCAGTTACACACGGGGGCTTCTTCCATCCTGCAGCCACGCGTGCTCCCAGCACCTAAGCCAAGCAGGGGGCAGGCAGAGGCCCCAGAGGCCGGAGGGGGAGCGGGACGCATGGCGTGAGCAGCGGAGGATGAGAACAGCGCGGGCAGGAGCAGCCCCCCCCAGCCCCCCCCTCCTGTGCATGCTGCAACAGAGCAGGCTCCAGCCACCCTGCGTCCCAGCCGCGCCGCTGTTAAAAGCTGCAGTGTCACTGCTTGGGTCTGGCTAGTCCCCTGCCCCTGCGGGCCCTGCCCCGACGCCTGCTGCTCTCCAGGGATGGGCCCTCCCTCCGCAGCCCCGGCCTCGCCCCCCCGCAGCTGGGGAGCGGCGAGGAAGCAGCAGGCTGAACTGGCTGAGTCTGCAGCCAGGCAGGATTTGATGACCCCCTCGACTGGCACACGGGGCATTAAATAAAGCCGGGGGCAGGGCAGAGCATGGCAATAGAGCCGCAGATTCACAGAGCTCCAGCCCCGACCCGCTGCGCAGGGGGCAGTGGGAGGGTCTGTGGCAGCCACCCAGCCACCCGTGCTGTTGGCTTTGGGAGAATCCCTTATTCCCCCGCCCCCAAATGGTGCTTACTGAGATCCAGCACCTGGGCCGAAGGGAAGTGGAGCGGCTGCCCAGTCCCTCTCCCTCTCCCCATTGACTCTGAAGGCTGCGGACTACGTGGCCAGTCACCATCGCTAACTGTCCTTAAAACCATTCAGGGCAGAGGAGCGACAGTAGAAATGGCCCCTTCTCATTCACCACCTCGGATGCCTGCAGGGGTCGCACGCTCCGGCCGCCAGAGCTCCCCTGGGGGTACGGAAGGATTTCAGTGATGGGGTGATGGAGACAGAGAGGGGAAGAGACTCACCTAAGGTCACACACTGAGTCAGTGACAGAGACAGGACCCCGCCCAGGAATCCTGGCTCCCAGCTCTAACCACTAGACCCCACTCCCCTCCCAGAGCTGGATACTGAATCCAGGAATCTGGACTCCCAGCCCCCTCTGCTCTAACCATTAGGCCACATGACATGTAGGGAACACTAATCAGTTCAGGGCCTGTTGGCTGGGCCTCTGGGTTGCCATGGGGGCAGGACGGAGCCGGACCAGCGCTGTGGGAATCAGGTCTCCTGCTCCTGTTTCAGGAGCAGCCTCCCTGGCCCCCCCGCATCTCCCTGGCTGTGTGGGATGGTGCGTGGCCTGGCCCACCTACCGCTCTGTGCTCCCCACTCTCCTAGCCCAGCCTAGGGTGTCGGGCCCAAGGGCCAGCTTGAGGGGTGGAGGCGGACCCAAGCCCCTTCCCCTCCTTCCTTCGGGAACAGTGCAGCCTTTAACAGGTGTCTCGCCCTCCTCCCGCCCTGCCCAGAGGTCAACGGCTGCCCACGAAGCTCGCTACAAAGCTCATGCAAAACAGAAATGAAAATCAGAGCAAATCTCCTCCAGCCGAGCCTGCCTCACAGTGGCCACTAGGTGTCCCTCTAGCTCCACAGCACCCAGGCCCAGCTGGTGTCTGGCAGTGGGACCCGCCCCCCCGATCCCCTTAAAGGTCAGGCCATTTTGGGGGGACCAGCTCCCGGTAGCTCAGATCTGCCACCAGCCGGGTAGAAATCCCTGCCAGGCAAGGGATCCGCTGTGGATTTGCGCCCTCTAGGCCACACTCTACCAGGGGCATAAACCGAGGGAGAATTTGGCAGGTGAGACACAAACTTCTCAGGCTAAAGAAGTATCGGAGGTGACGGGAGTTTTTAATCTTGAGGTTGCGCCATGTCACTGCTGTTCCTCGCACACACACGCCGCACTCCCACCCACACGGGAATACTCAGCGCTACGGTAAATGCTCCTCGGTATGCTAAGAATGGCAGCTGCTTTGGGACTGCTTACCAACACCCCGTCCCCCAAGCCGCTCTCAGGGTCGTGGCATTGGGAAGGTGCCCAGGATGGGCGGGGGCACCGCACCCTGGGAGCCTGGGGGGGGAAGGGCGGTTCTGTTGCTCTGAAGCATGCTTCATGCCAACATGGGAAGCTCATGTTATAAGCTTGATGGAACCGGCAGTGGCAAATGGTCTTTGCTCAGATGGTGGCTGCGCTGCGCTCAGATGCATTGCGACAGTATGAGTTCGCCTTCAGGAGAGGGAGAGGGTCACCGTAGTCAATGACGTGCATGTAACACACGGGCATGGACAGGCCAGGGTTGGCTCTCAGCCCTGTGTGGAACCGAGAGGCAAATCCCACCCAACAGCTTCAAAGCAACACGTTACACCTCACAATGCTCCCACCCACCGGGCTGGTAAGCCAGGTCGCCCCGCTTTGAACATGGGGAAACTGAGGCACAGACAGGGGAGGTGACTTGCCCCAGGTCACACGGTGAGGCAGCAGCAGAGCTGGGATGAGAACCCAGGAGTCCTGACTCCCGGTCCTCTGCTCTGACCACTAGAGATGATCTCTCCCATCGCCGAGGAAAGAGGCCAGGAGTGCACGGCTCAAAAAAATCTCATGCTTAGTGTATTGGATGACACTGCCTCTTAACATTTCATGGAGCCGCCGACGCTGGGCTCAGCTCTAAAGCCCAGGTCTCGGCTCCGCTCTCCTGACCACAGAATCCTCCTCCCGCTTTGCTGCTGCTCTCAAGGAAGAATTTTGCATCGTTACACGATTCCTCTTTTTTTTTTTTTTGTGAGCCTTTCATCCTTTCATCTTCCCTGGGAGAAATAGCTTCATTCCCCCTTTAATTTCCCTCAGCTGCCCCTCGGTTACAACGACCTCCCCTCTGGCGCAGGCTGCCGAACAGGGCTCTCTTTGGGGCCTGTCCGTGCTGCTCCTTTGGTCACCAGAGGGGGGCGCTAGAAAAGTGACATCATAATATTATTCGCAAGCTTTGGTTACTGATACAAAGTGAGACAATGACTCTTGCGACTCATCGATATTCTGGAGGGGAAACTGCAGCGTCAGGGTTACTGAGCTGTTGTCCCAGCAACAGTCTGCGACGTCATGGTAACAGAGACTGCAGTGTCACGGTAACATGGACCATGGCTTGGATCTCACGGTTATGGAGATCATAATAATACGGTTCTGGAGATGCTGTTGTCATGGTTACACTGGTTGAAGTGGGCTTGCACCTTCCATGCATTTGCTCTCAGGAGATGCAGCACAGAATCCAGCTTTTCCCAAAGGAAGGGTCAATTTCACCTGTTGGTAAAATGCAGCCACCTCTGGGGTGGAGCACAGCAGCCGCTTAGTGCAGAGCAAAGCTACACAGCAGTTTAGGGAAAGACATGAAGAAAGAATTCTGCATCCAACTTGAAATCTGGCTGGGACAAATTCCCAACCCCTAGGCATAGTGCAATGGGATTTTTAACAGCCTCATCTCAATGGATTGCGACTTTAAGCATCACCTCCTGCAGCACAGCACCTTCTAGCATTCCTCCCCTCCGTTCCCCATCAGCCCCTGCTGAATCAACACCTGCTGTGGCTTTCCCGAGGTCTCCCTGCTTAGCAATCGAATTGCCAGCAGCTCTCAGCACAAGGTGGCATTGCTGCTGGAGGCAGCAAAAGCCAATGTCCAAAGTCACTTTTACTGAGTAGGAGCTGGGAGGTGATTTTTCCCATCTAAGGCTTTGGTGAGGCTGATACTGGAATAGTGGGTCCGGTTCTGGAGCGTCCACACTATAAAAATGATGCTGAAAAACTGGAAAAGGTGCAGAGGAGAGTCATAAAGGCGATTCGAGGGCTGCAGAATTTCCTGGCAGGGAGAGACGTAAGGAGCTGATCAACAAGAAGATGGAGAGGTCAGAGGTGATTTGATTACGGGGCCCGGGGAGAGAATCCGGGGCACTGAAGGGCTCTTTACTCTAGCAGGGAAAGGCAGAAGAGCCACCACTGGCTGGAAGATAAAGCCAGACAGTCCCACATTTGGGTGTGCTGAGCTCCTTCAGACTCAAGGGAAGGAGCAATTAAGCCCCTTTGTGGAGTAAAGAGAGATACAGACAATGGAGAGACTGCCCAAGACAAAAGGCGGATCAGAGCTAACCTGTGTGGACTGGCCTGTCTTCTCTGCATGGTTAATTCAGGTATGAGCATCCCCACTGCAAAGCTTGACCTGAATTCCTCTGTCCTCACAGGTTCTGCCCTCACCCAGGTGCGTCATGGCTCTGTCTGCTGAGAGGCGGCGGGATTCTTTCCAAGTCAATTGCAGGAAACGTATCTGTCCGTTAGGAGGAATTGTGGGAAGGGCACCGAAGAACTAGCAGGTTCCAGACAGAGTTAAAGCAGATCCTGGGTTCTAACTCTCATCCCCAACCGAGTCAAACAGCCGGGACGTAAAGCCCTTCCCAAGCCAGGCCCGAGGCTTTTCTGTGTGGATGGTAGGAGGGTTTGGGCTAAAACCCAGCTAAGAACCAGGGTTCAATGGGCAGTGAAGACGCCCAAAGAGGCAGGAAGCCAGTAGCAGTGAAGCAGAGAGACACAGCCCACTGAAGTGGCAGACTGGGGATTCCTGAACAAGGCACCCGCCTGCTGTTGTTCAGGGAAACAGGACTTGGTGTAAATATGTTTCGTAACTAAAACCAGATCACGCCAAAGAACAGCCCTGACTCGGACCATCAATTTCTCCTCTGAATGGAGACAACCCTGCAGAGCTGCCATGATGGGCTGCCAGACGGGCCAAGAAACAAGTTCTTGGGCTCAGTGCAGGGGTATCTGGGCGAGGTTCTCTCCCCGGTGACAGGCGGGCAGTCAGCCTCGATGCTCGAATGGTCTCTTCTGGTCTGACACTCGGGTGCGAGGAATTTCGAAAGGCGTCTCTTGCAATCTGGGCCCAATCCTGAGTCCCCGCAAGGGATTGGTTCACTTTGTATCAGTCCGGGAGCGATTCCCCGTTTGAAATGCACTTGAATGAGAAATTCCCCGTTTTCGGGGGACGACCCTGGCTCCCAGCAGGGGTGTCAGTGTGTTTGGCCAGTGGAATCCCCGGATGGTTCCAAAAAAAAGCCCCTCACCTGGTTTTCAGCGGGGAGTCGCGGCATGGAGGCCGCCCGGCCGTGCCCTTCCATGGGGAGGTAGTGGTCGCTGTCTGAGTAGCCGTCCTTCCCAATCTCTCTCATCTCCACAGACTGCAGAGGGCAAGGCAGAAAGAGGGTCACCTGGGAAAGGAGCGTCACCCCCATTTTACAAGTAGGGAGACTGAGGCACAGAGTGGGGCAGGGACTTGTCAGGAGTCCTTCATAAATCAGGGGTGCCCTGGAATAGAACCCAGGAGTCCTGACTCCCAGCCCTCCCCCACTCTAACTTCTCTCTCAGACTAGGGAACATAACACAGCTCCCCTGGCTCTAACTACTAGACCCCACTGTCCTTCTTGGAGCTGGGGATAGATCCCAGGAGTCCTGACTCCTAGTCCCTGGCTCTGGCCAGGACACAGAGAACACTGCTGCTGAAATTCATACTCCCAGGCTCAGTTCTTCCTCCCAGCATCCTGGATTCCCTACCAGCCGGAAATCACCTGAGACACCCTGCCCAGCTGCCTGTAGCTGAGCCTCTGGAACTGCCTGGGGTGACGGGGGCTGCCGGGGTGGGGAATCTGCCATTCTCATTACCCCTTGGAGAACGGCTAAGTGGTCAGCTGGGGGACCAGGCCTGATTAGCCTTCAGACTGAGCTTCTCCACATAACCCAGCCCTAAGGGGTCAGACCTGCCCCCCGCTCCTGAACAGGAGAAAGTGGGAGTGGGTGGGGGACAGATACAGAGAGAGAGAGAGACAGAGATGGGTGTGTACGGGGATAGAGAGATAGATGGGTGTATACGGGGACGGACAGACAGACAGACAGTTGTGTACGGGGACAGACAGATAGATGGGTGTGTACTCGGTGGACAGATTGTGCACAGGGACAGACAGATAGACAGTTGTGTACGGGGACAGACAGATAGATGGGTGTGTACTCGGATGGACAGATTGTGTACGGGGACAGACAGATAGATGGGTGTGTACGGGGATAGACAGGTGGGTGTGTACGGGGACGGACAGACAGATAGATGGGTGTGTACGGGGACAGACAGGTGGGTGTGTACGGGGATAGACAGATAGATGGGTGTGTACGGGGATAGACAGGTGGGTGTGTACGGGGACAGACAGATAGATGGGTGTGTACGGGGACAGACAGGTGGGTGTGTACGGGGATAGATCGGGCTGGGCAAACTATGACCCGGGGGCAGCATCCATCCTTTCAGACGTTTTAATCCAGCTCTCGAGCTCCTGCTGGGGAGCGCGGTCAGGGGCTTGCTCCACATGTCCCCCCTCTGGCTCCTACACATAGGGACAGCAAGGGGGCTCCACATGCTGCCCCTGCCCCAAGCGCCGTCCCCCACAGGTCCCATTGGCCAGCAAATGGGGCCAATGGGAGCTGCAGGGGCAGCGCTTGTGGACAGGGCAGCGCGTAGAGCTGCCTGGCTGTGCCTCCGTGTAGGAGCCGCAGTGGGGACATGCCGCTGCTTCCAGGAGCTGCTCAAGGAAAATGCTGCCTGGAGCCTGCACCCTGACCCCCTCCTGCGCCCCAACCCCCTGCCCTGATCCCCCTCCCACCCTCCTGCACCCCAGAGCCTGCACCCCCAGCTGGAGCTCTCAGGCCCCCACCCACACCCCAACCCCTGCCCCAGCCCGGAGCCCCCTCCCACACCCAT